>NW_028234428.1:28737847-28740347 GCF_977035675.1 Penaeus japonicus
AAAATCAGAAAGAGAGAAATAGAAGGGAACGAGAAAGGAGGAGGGATTTTATCTCCTTAACATTCTCCCTCCCTTTTATCCCTCCCACCCTCTCTCTCTCCGTCTCTCTTTCTCTCAATCTCTCTCTTTCTCTCTCTTACCAGTGCGTCTCTCTCTCTGTATGTCTCTCCCTCTCTCTCTCCCTTCCTCTCTATCTCTCTCACCCTCTCTGCCCCTTGCAATAAGAGTTTCTAAACCTATTCACCGCAGATGGCGCATGTAAATATATCCGCCCTCCCTGGTAGCCTATACAATACAACGCAGTCGAGCGGACTTTAACACTACGAACCGACCTCATACCCCCCGCCCACCCCGCCCCCGCCCTAAACCCCCTCCCCACAGCCTGGCCAGTACCCACCCTACCCACCCAAGAGCACTCGCACTCTCCCCCACCCCCCCCCCCCAAGGAAATCTTCTCCCCCTCTACCCTGATCAATAGGCCTATAGATAGATAGAAAAAATGGGTAAAGGGGAGTGTATAGGTTTATGGATACTACCCTCTACCCATCCACCCCCTTCCCCCCTACCCCTTGTTCCCTTCTCATCCTTATCTCCTTTGAATGACACCCCTACCCCCCACCCACCCATCCCCCTAACCCCCAATACCCCAAAGCCTATTTAAATTAAGTAAAAAAAAAAAAAAAAAAGAAAAAATCGAGGAGGAAGGAAAGAGGGAGGGAGATGGGGTATGAGTATGTTACCCCCCCTCCCCTCCCTCCATCTTAAACATGAATACGACATGTTTTATATCGTTCCTCCAAATCCTGCATCTTTTAGCATTAAGAGGCTGGTAGATTTGTCGTTATTTTGCAATCATGCAAAGAGCAGAGAGAGGTTGTGAGGAGTCGGAATGCAAGTTACGGGATAATGAGCAAAGGAGAAGTGGATGAGGTGGATGAAGTGGTAAGGAGAGGTCGGAAGTTCAAGTGGAAGAAAGAGGTGGGAAGTTCAAGTGGAAGAAAGAGGTGGGAAATTCAAGTGGATGAAAGAGGTGGGAAGTTCAAGTGGAAGAAAGGAGAGAGAGAGAGAGATAGATAGAGATAGATAGATAGATAGATAGATAGATAGATAGATAGAGAGAGAGAGAGAGAGAGAGAGAGAGAGAGAGAGAGAGAGAGAGAGAGAAAACGAAAAGAAAGTATAACAATCACAATAGTTAAGGAAAGATACAAAAATTCATTCAATGACACGTGGTAAGATGCATGACAAAAACTCACCGGAACAAACACAAACACTATCAGTCAGACCCTCATAGACAAGGAAAACATGTCATTAAAAAAAACAAAAAACAAAAAACTGCAATACTCATACACCATTATGCATGACGTATGGACGAACGAACAACATTGTTTGACATGAATTATCGAACATTAATTTAGATTCAAATCAATTGCACTGCATTGCATTATGATATGTCTGATAATTACAGCTCATTATCGGTCGTTACGTCCCAAACAGCAGTTATTACGTATGTCGTTCTTATATGTATTGTTTTCCTCTGCAATGAACTGATGTTTTATTTTCTATTATTATTATTTTTTTTCTCGTCTGTGCGTGTTGTGAGGTGTTTAACGCTGTGTGTGAGTCAGTGGAGGTATTTGTTGGGGTGTCGTAATATGGAGGTATGTTCATGGATTGATATGTAGATGGGGTTATAGGTAGATAGATAGATAGATAGATAGGTAGGTAGGTAGATACCACACACATACACGCAATCGAACACTTGCTTTTTCATGTTTCTCTCTCCCTCTCTCTGTCTGTCTCTTAGTCTGTCTGTCTGACTGTCTCTCTCTCTCCGTCTGCCTCTCTCTCTCTCTCTTTCTCTCTCTCTCTCTCTCTCTCTCTCTCTCTCTCTCTCTCTCTCTCTCACTTTCATTCCTTCCCTCCTTCTCACCCCCCCCTCTCTCTCCTTCCCTCCTTCTCCCCCCCTCTCTCTCTCCTTCCCTCCTTCTCCTCTCCCCACTCTTTCTCTCTCTCTCTCCTTCCCTCCTTCTCCTCCCCTCCCCCCCTCTCTCTCTCTTTCTCCAACCCCCCTCTCTCTCTCAAAAAGACAAACAAACAGAAACAAAAAGACCGCATCGTAGAAATGAAACGCGTTCGACCCAACACAGCCCATAAATACGACAGACCCGAACGCAGAGACCCGTGCCTACGCATTCTGTCAGAGGCTTTTGTCAACATCGTACCAAGAGAAGTGCTGATGGGAACGCCCGCCCGCCCATCTCTAACCCGTGTAGAAATCTCCTGTTGATAATTCTTGTGCTGTGTTCTCTGTCTGATACGAAGAAGGGAGAGATGGTTGTGTGGTAAGATGCGTGTTGTTTCGAGTCCTTTGTTTCCGTGTTTTGTAGGAGGTCGAAAAGGAAAGGTGTTAGGCTGTAATTTTATATGCAAAAGGTTTGTTGTTTTGTATTTGTTGCATCGGTTGATCGGATTGTTATGGAGATACAGCACACATATG
>NW_028234428.1:28747835-28750335 GCF_977035675.1 Penaeus japonicus
CGCGCTCCAGCGCGGCTGGCTCGCTTCGCTCCCCGGACCCGCTGCTCTCGCGCGCGCGCGGCCCGCTCCTTCCAACTAACTTTCGCGTGGTAGGTTCGCAGTTGATCGCCTTTATCATTCCCCCCCCCCCTCCCCTTCCCCCTCTCCCCCCCTCTCTCCCTCTTCGTCCTCTGACTCTAGCACAAGGTAAATCATGTATCGTCGATCCCCCGAATGAATGCTTTCACTCTATAAACTCCTCATAAGACAGAGTGTTTTTTTTTTCAGAGGTTTGCTGGAAATTCCGACCATACTTTGGAACGCAGAACCCCCATGACATGTATCCCATCCGCGCCATTATGACGACCGAAGGCGCTACCTTGTAGACGTGGTCGTGGTTACTTTTAATGAATATTGAGGATAGAAGATTTATGAGAGTCTCGGCTATATTGAATTCTATTTTTATGAACTGAATTAAATGATAGGGTATGATTGATTAATAATAATCAAAACACACGAATGAAAGGCCTTGGCGGCGTGGCTTTGCACATCTCGCTGCCAATATTTAACAGTTAACGGATCCATTCATTCGAAAATCTCACTTTGCAAGCCCCACGTTGCAGTCACTTGCAAAGAGATGACACTACGCTAGACTACTTTTCGGGGGACATTGGCAGTCGTTTGTTTCCTACCGCTAATATAGAGCGGAAGCAGAAGCAGGAAATTTTATCCACTGGCGATAAATTCGGAGTTAGACCTTGAGTCGTTATTATTAATTCTTTTAAGGCAGTTTTCGAGCTCGACTTCGGTTGCAATTTGGCTTGGTAGAGGTTCGCAAGGACACACACATACACACACACACACACATACACACACACACACAAACAAACACACACACACGTACACATACACACACACACACATACAAACACACACAAGCACACACACACATACATACATATACGCATTCAGACACACACACGTACACGCACACACACACGCCCACATATACAATAATTTCCCAAAGTAAAAAAAGACCATCTACTCTTAATTACATGACATTTTTAGCAGGATAATTAAGTCAGCTTTTCAAAAACTTCGTGGAATCTAATGATACTAAAGCTTGAAGTTTAACCTTGGTATAGATCATCGGAAACATATTATTTGCTTGAAGTGGATTAATCAATTGATACGTGAGTTGCAGGAAAAAAATAATGAAAAGATATGGAAAATGGAAAATGCAAGGTATATAGGGATCTCTCTCTCTCTGTTTCTCTGTCTCTTTCTCTATTAACTCTTTCTTCTCTCTCTCTCTCTATGTCTGTCTCTCTTCCTCTATCTAACTCTCTCTCTCTCTCTCTCTCTCTCTATCCATCTCTCTCTTTCTCTCTCTCTCGCTCTTTCGCTCTCCCTCCCCCCCCCTCTCTCTCTCTCTTTGTGTGTGTGTGTGTGTGTGTATGTGTGTGTGTGGGCGTTTGTGTGTATGTGTTGTTACGTGTGTGTGTCTGATAGAATGACTGTGTGTGTGTTTTAATGTGCACCTATATGAAAGATGATAATGCTAACAATGGCAATACCAATAATACTAGAACTAGTCTTAATACCAATAATCATGTCAACATAAAAGCAACAAGAAAAAAAAAAAAAAAAAAGATCTCCCACAGTACAAAAGTCGCACTCGTTTCCCGCGCGATGAACATTTCGCTTTCGAAAAAAAACACACAAAAAAACAAAAACGAGCGAAATGCGTGTTGCCAAAGCGGATCGCTGGCCGGAGATCATGCCAATGCGGCGATATCTCATGTCGAATTGCTATGGAGGAGACCAGGGTAGGCGTGGCATGTGGCCAAGACACGTACGACATATTCAGACATACACACATACACGTACACATACACACACACACACTCACACACACACACACACACGCACACACACACACAAACACACAGCATTATCATTTTGCAATCAGTATCAGTATTTCTTATCAATTGAAGCAATCGGTAATTTTTGGTACAATTATTGATAAGCAATTGACAATTTCAAAGCTTTGTATTGAATATATGCATGGGTTATTGTCTCTTTTTTCTCAGTTTATATAGAAAATAAGGACTTGGGGAACACCTGAAGGAATGACCTGAAGGAACGACCTGAAGAAACGACTTAAAGTTACGGCTTGAAATAACGACTTGAAGGTTCGACTTGGAAGTCCGACCTGAAGGTACGACTAGAATGAACGACCTGAAGGACCGACCTGAAGAAAAGACTTAAAGATACAGCTTAAAGGAACGACAAGAAGATAATATTCGAGAGTCAGACCTGAAGGAACGACCTGAGGGTCCGATCTGACGGTCCGACCTGAAGAAACGACTTAAAAGTAAACGTTTGAAAAAGGGAATGATCTAAAGGAAACGACACTGAAGGAACAACTGAAGGTCGACTCGACGAATGACCTGAAGGAACGAAGAAACAAACCTGAAAAAAACGACCTAAAAAAATAATCGACCGGAAAGAGAAATCT
>NW_028234428.1:28760232-28763723 GCF_977035675.1 Penaeus japonicus
CACATGTATACAAACACTTACACATAGACACACATGTACACAATCACATACACACACGTACACAGACACATACACACACGTACACAGAGACATACGTGCACAAACACATACACACTCATGTACACAAACACTCACACATAGACACACATGTACACAAACACATACACACACGTACACCGACACATACGTGCACAAACACATACACACACAGACACACGTACACAAATACACACATACATATATAGAGATAGATAGATAGAGAGAGAGAGAGAGAGAGATAGAGAGAGAGAAAGATAGAGTTCAAATTCAAATTCAAATTCAAAATATTTTAGTCCATTGATTACAGTGGTTATTCTATTTACATGTACAGTATTTACATTGTATAATAACATAGTATCAACACAGTCAATATAACGTATATGTGTGGCCAATATAGACAACATATTAACATTACAAGTGACTGAAATACCATGTTTGGCTTGATGTTCAAGCGCCTGATGTCATTGATAATTCAGATGTTCTCTCAACTTTATTTTAAATGTATTTAGATTAGAAATATTTCTAAGATGTTGTGGCAGATGGTTCCAGATCATTGGTACTCGGATCTGACATATTTCTTGCACCTGTTTTCCGTATTTGATCTTTTGGGACATATCATTCAGAGATGTTTTATTGTTTTGTTTTGGCTCCTGTTAAATGGCTTATTGTTTTTTGTAGGTAAAAGCAATGTGGATAATTTCCTTGTATAATTTTGTGGCATTAGTATTTTTATACTTGTGTATAGTTGCGTTTTTGTTGGGGATTTTGTAATACCATTTTTCATTTTGTTTATGTGTGGTGTTATGTGTGTTTTCGAAATTTTGTTAGATACATTTCCTATTGCTACTCTTGCATAAAATTTTGTAGTTTTTGCGTTTTTTTGTATCTGTGTTTTGTTTTGTTGAACCCAGATGTTTAAGGCAGTAAGTTAATGATACTGAGGGCTAGTGTTTCGTACAACAGTGATCTTGTTTTTTTTTATGATGGGATTTTGTCTTTTATGTGATTTAAGCATATTCAAGATGCCATTACCTTCCTGTAAAATGTAGTCAATTATGGGTTTCAAAAGTCATGTATCCTGTCTATGTGATACTCCTAGATTTTTGGACTGAGGTGCTTGGTTTAATGTAGCAACCTCCGAATTCTATAGTTGTATCTGTAGGGATTTTGGCAATGTTTTGACGGCTGCCTATGAAAATGAATTGTGTTTTCTGTGGATTCAGTTTCAGACCATTTCTATCAAACTAACTCTTTGCTTCTGTGAGAGTCTGTTTAGTATCTTTTAATAGTTTGTTTGGCGTCCTGAATAAGAATATAGTTTTTTGCAACTGTCGACAAGTCATTAATAAATAGAGAGAGAGAGGGAGAGAGAGAGAGAGAGAGAGAGAGAGAGAGAGAGAGAGAGAGAGAGAGAGAGAGAGAGAGAGAGAGAGAGAAAGAGAGAGAGAGAAAAAAAAAGAAGAGAGGGAGAGAGGAAGAGGGAGAGAGAGAGAGAGAGACAGACAGACAGAGACAGACAGACAGAGACTAACGAAGAATGAACCCAAAAAGCGAAGCCACCGACATGCAGACAAATCCAGAAAACGCACAGACACGAAAGAAAAAGCCACTTCTTATTCCAAACATGAGAAACCACGGAGCTCTCTCGACTGCACTCGACTGGCCTCCGTTAACTGATTGCAACACGTGATTTGCAACAAGCAATGAACAAGCTGAAATACAATGAGTACTTTCACATAACCGGTATTTCTGAAAGGCTGAAGTGACGACGAATTCCCGGGAATGTATATTCTGGAATCAGGCATTGGGCAGAGGGGTAGGGGAGGGGTAAGAGGGTAAGTGGGAGAGAGGGTAGAGGAGGGGGGGTAGGGGAAGGGGGGGGTCGAGGAGGGTATATGAGAGAGGAAAAGGGATAGGAGGTGGATGAGAGGCTTGGGTGAAGGCGGGGGAAGGGATAGGGGGAGAGAAAGAGGAAGAGAAAAAGGAAGAAGGAAGAGGGAGAAGGGGGGAGGAGGGGAGGGATAGGAGAGAGAAAGGGGGAAGGGAAGAAGAGAATGAGGAGGAAGAAGAGGGGGGGAAGGAGGAGAGGAGGAGGAGGAAGAAGGGGGGGAGGAGGAGGGGAGGAGCAAGAGGAGGGAAGATGTAGGAGGGGAGAGATAGGGGAGAAGAAGAGGGAGAAAGGAGAAGGAGAAAAGCAAGAGGAGGGAAGAGGAGAGCAACAGGAGCGGCGAGGGGAGAGGGGGAAGTGGGAGAAGGGGGGAGGGAGTCGAAAGGGAAGGGGGAGGTGTCGAAAGCTGGCGAATTGCTTTTTGAAATCCTCCGAAATCTATACTTGAGTGTCCACGTGCTTGTGTAAAGGTCATTGCTTGCATTATGCGGAAATGAGCATCTGTGGTGAATACACGACTTTGGCAGCGCGCGACGATGCAAAATCGTGCATGTATGGTAACTATGTATGTGCTTGCTCTCTCTCTCTCTCTCTCTCTCTCTCTCTCTCTCTCTCTCTCTCTCTCTCTCTCTCTCTCTCTCTCTCTCTCTCTCTCTCTCTCTCTCTCTCTCTCTCTCTCTCTCTCTCTCTCTCTCTCTCTCTCTCTCCCTTTTTGCCTCCCTGCCTCCCTGTCTCCCCTACTCCCCTCCTACCCGCCTCCCTGCCTCCTTTATTCCCTCCTCTCTCTCTCTCTCTCTCTCTCTCTCTCTCTCTCTCTCTCTCTACCTCTCTACCTCCCTGCCACCCTGCCTCCCCTCCTCCCCGCCTCCCTCCCTGCCTCCTTTATTCCCTATCCTCTCTCTCTCTCTCTCTCTCTCTCTCTCTCTCTCTCTCTCTCTCTCTCTCTCTCTCTCTCTCTCTCTCTCTCTCTCTCTGCCTATCTGTCCATCTGTCTACCTATATGCATCTCCTATATCTATATCAATCTTTCTCTCTATATTTATCTACCTATATCTATCTCAATCTCATTCTACCTCGATTCATCTATCCATCCTTCTCTCACCGGACATTCTCTTCGCATCTCGTGCCGTTTCACCTCATCTCTTTTCTCTCTTTTTGTGTTCCCTTTTCTCTTTCTTCTTAATTAAAACTGAAGAAACCACGACACTTGATAACATTTCTAAATCTAAAATCTCAGCTGTAAATCATAAACAGTTAATTGTTTTTAAAAAAATATGCACAACGCCCTCTATAAGGTGAAAATCAACAAGCTAATTACATCAGCATTGTCAAAATAACATAATTTAGAGAAAATTATCTCGCTAATAACACAGAATGCCATGACGTCTCAGTGATGCTAACCTAGTGCATGATTCCCTTTAGTATACGAACGCAAGTTTATCCGTTGCAGAGTAGATATAAGTTCTCTGAGTTGAGCTACTTCACAACATAATCGGGAATATTCCGATGCCAATTAATTAAGACCGGATGAAATCAGCCTATATTCGGGACTTGCTTTAGAACT
>NW_028234428.1:28768823-28774401 GCF_977035675.1 Penaeus japonicus
TATTTTGTTTTTCTTTCTCTGTTTTTCTTTATCTTTTTCATTCTTTTTTTTCTTTCTCTGTTTTTCTTTTTCTTTTTTATTCTTTTTTTCTTTTTCTGTTTTTATTTTTCTTTCTTTTTTTTCTTTCTCTCCCTATTTCTCTCTCTCTCTTTCTTTCTCTTTCTCTCGAGGTTAGAAGACTCATTAGAATATATATCGGATTCCCCCAAGGACTTTCATCAACATTTACAGGGATCAAGAAAGAGAATGAGGGAGGAGGAGTGATGGAGAGGTGGGGGAAAAGAGGAAGCAGGAGGGGGGGAGGAGGTATAATGAGAGGGGGAGGGGAAGTAGGGGAGGAGGTTCATAAAAGGGGGAGGGGCAGACGAAGAGGAAGAGGGGGAGGGAAAATGGGGGAGGGAAATATTAGAAAGAATAAGGGGGGAAGGGGGAGAGGAGGTGGGGGAGGGGGAGTGGAAGGGAGGAGGGGGAGAATACGGGGGTAGGGGGGAGAATACGGAGAGAGAGAGAGAGAGAGGGAGAGAGAGAGAGAGAAAGAGAGAGAGAGAGAGAAAGATAGATAGATAGATAGATAGATAGATAGATAGAGAGAGAGAGAGAGAGAGAGAGAGAGAGAGAGAGAGAGAGAGAGAGAGAAAGAGAGAGAAAGAGAAAGAGAGAGAAAAAAAAAAATAGAAAGATAGATAGATAGATAGAGAGAGAGAGAAAGAGATGGAATGAAAATAGATAAAAACAAATTTTACTATCGTGTCTATATTTTAAGCCTTCCGAGATCATTTTTTATTTCATTCTAATTAAAACTTCTTTAGATTAAAAACTCCGCGAAAAAAAGAGAGATGATCTGTCTTTTCCTTCCTTTCGGCTAATTCTATAATCGATATTGATATTGTTATTTCAGGGTGGGGATATGTCGTCTTTTTGGATAGCGTTTTGGAGAAGGTGTCGTCAGTAACACCGTTTTCACTCTCTGTATATATATATATATATATATATATGTATATATATATATATTTTTTATAGTATTTATATTATATATATAAAAAATATATATGTGTATGTGTTGTGTGGTGTATGTGTGTTGTCTGTGGTGTGTAGTGTGGGTGTGTGTGTGTTGTGTTGGATGTGTGTGTGTTTGTGTGTTTGCATAAAGGCGTGTGTGTGTGTATAATGAATTAGAAATAATTAGTATATGTGATATAAATATATATATATATATATATATATATATATATTTATATATATATATATATTTATAATATATATCTATGAATTAAGGGAAAGAGGGGAGGGCAGCATGTTGCTGTCGTTACTTCCTTAATTTTTCCGTTTCTCTTTCTCTTTTTTCCTAGTGCATACATGTATCTACAAACACCCCATTTTATTTTACACAGGCAAGACATAAAAACAGCAGAAATAGACAATGCCTATATATATATATATATATATATATAATATATCTCTATAATATATATATATATAGTATTTAATATATATATATACTAATTTATTTACCTTTTCAATTACACACACACACACACACATAGACACACACACACACACACACACACACACACAAACACACACACACACACACACACACACAGAGCTAAAAGGGGAATTCCCCGACCCCGTCCGATTCTAAATCAAAGGAAGGCATCGGCAGGAAGCGGGTTATTCTGCGCCACATGGGATATTCGATGACCAAGAAGGGGAACGGGAAAGGGGAAGGAAAGAGAGAGAGAGAGAGAGAGAGAGAGAGAGAGAGAGAGAGAGAGAGAGAGAGAGAGAGAGAGAGAGAGAGAGAGAGAGAGAGAGAGAGAGAGAGAGAGAGAGAGAGAGAGAGAGAGAGGAGAGAGAGAGAGAGAGAGAGAGAGAGAGAGAGAGAGAGAAAGGGAGGCAGAGAAAGAGTAAGAGAGAGAGAGAGAGAGAGAGAGAGAGAGAGAGAGAGAGAATGAGAGGAGAGAGAATGAGAAAGAGAGACAGACAGACAGAGAGAGAGAGAGAGAAAGAAAAAGAGAGACAGACAGACAGAGAGAGAGAGAGAGAGAGAGAGAGAGAGAAAGAAAGAGGCGAGAGATGAGAGAGGAAACAGTTGATTGAAAAAAAGAGGGGGAAATGGTAGCGAGAAGGGAAGGGTTGCTGTATGGGATAAAGAAAAGATGAGGATGGAACGGGATTGAATGGGGTGCTGGGGGATATGGGAGGCGTGGGGGGAAGGGAATGGGGGGTTTGAAAGATGGGATGGGTGTTTGGTTGAGTTTCGGTTTCTCTTTGTTGTGTGTTTGTACATTGTTTGCTTCCATTTTTTTTTTATTTATGAATGATTTGATAACATTTGTCTATACCGGGATGTCAATATTATAATCACTATTTATGATATTGTCCTTTATAATAATGTGAGAAACAACATGCTTCTTTTATTCTGTATATTTATTAATCGATTTTCCTTTTTTCCTTTTAAAAAAAGAGTTACAATATTGAAGGCTCTTGTTATAAAAAACAAAAGAAAACAATAGATTGCTTTGGTTAATTCCAAGTGATTCCTTAGAACCTTAATTTTTTGTCCACTAATTCTTTACTCCGCCGTCCATGAGTAGTATTTTTTTATATATCATCTAATTAATTATTTATATACTATTTAATCGATTTACACAGAAAATGTCTAATATGTACAAAACAGTTGCACACGTAAATATGCATACGACGGACCTCAACACTAGCGCCCTCTTGAAGCATACAGAGAAACTATGTATAAAGTAATTAGTTTGGGTTTTTCTACTTCCTAATCTTCAGCTGTCTCTCTTGGATAGTAATTAATTTCCATTGAAGGCGTAGTAATTGAACTAAGCGGATAAGTTTAATCCACCGATGATGAAAAATATATCTGGGTCGAAAAAACGTTCGCGGATAAACAGAAGCCTATAGACTATTCGGCAACTCCACGAATGACAAAAGATGTATGTCTCGATTATCGTCACCATTCCCATAATCATCTTTTTATATCCTATTAAATCCACGACATCACACGACAATAATAATATGAACAATACCGATTTTATACTTAACCCTCTTAAACTTATAATCTGTTCATTTACATTTAGATAAAGAGAGTAAAAAAAATATCGTATCTAACAATGATACATCTGAACATAACAATGAATTCAGTTTCGCAAATGTGTTTTTTTTCTACTTAGATTGCACGAATATCAAATTGCCGATTTTTACTGCAATAGAACCGAGAAAAATCCGGTTCAGACCAGACCAAAAGGCTAATAGAGAAGAGAAGAGAAACAAAGGAGAAGAAAAAGCATCACAGAAGAAGAACAAGAGAGAGAGAGGGAAGAAAAAGAATAGCAAAGATGGGGGAGATAGATAGAGGAGAAATATAGAAGGGAAATCAAAATTAGAAAATTAGAATTAAAGAAAGAGAAGAGAGGAAAACTGATCAAACTGAAAACTAAATAAGAAAGAAAAAGAAAGAAAGAAAGAAAGGTGAACGAATTCGAATGAAAAGGAAAAAAAATAAATAAGAGGTACGAAAAGAAAGAAGACAAAAGGGGACAGAAAGATGATAGAGAAAAAGAAAAAGAAGAAATGGTAAGAAGTGTGAAAGACGTGAAAAGCGTTAAAGACGAAAGATACAGATTTTCTCTCTCTCTTTATATATATATATATATATTCTATATATATATATAATATATAAAATATATATATTTATAACTATATAATATGTGAAAAGGAAAAAGAAAAAGAAAAAGAAAAAAAAAGAAAAAAGAAGAAGAAGAAAAAATATGTATATATACATATATATGTATATGTATATATATAGTATATATATATATTATATATATATATAGAATATATATATATTTATATATATATAATATATGATATATATGTATATATATATATGATACACATTGGTAGTTATATTAATTTTTTGGTCTTGCTGTTTTTTCTTTTCCCTTTTTCCTTTTCACACACATAAACACACACACTCACACACTCACACACACACGCACACACTCACAACACACTATACACAAAACACACACACATTTATATATTTATATTATATTATATATATATTATACATATATATAAAATATGTATATATATTATACTAAATTATATATATATCGTATATATAAATATAAATATATAATATATATTATATATATATATATATATATATATATGTTATATATTATACAAATATATGTATATTATTTATAACAATATATATATATATATATATAATATATATACATATCTTATATGTATATATATAATATATATATATATAACTATATAGTATCACTATATATTATATCATTATATATATAGATATATTTATATATCGTAATATATATCAGTATATAAAAATATTAATATGAATCTATATATATATATAACTATATCTCTAAATATATATATATATATATATATATATATAATAAATACTGTATACTGAATATATATTATATATAATATTATTATATATATATTATAAATATATATGTTATATATATATATTATTAATCATATAAATATATTCTATATATAATATATATATATATGTAATTTATATATCTATATATATATATACTATCAAATAGCACACATATATCTGTGTGTGTATGTGTTTGTATGTGTGTGTGTGTTTGTATGTGTGTATGTGTGTGTGTGTATGTGTGTGTGTGTGTGTGTGTGTGTGTGTACGCTTGCAGTTACAGTTTCAGATTTTTATTGGTCAGTAGAATAATCATAAAAACACAAAGAGAATGACGTGGTGTCAGTCAGGTCCTGGTTGTTCCCGGAGTTGGTAAGAGCTTGGAGAGTGTTCAAGGAAGAGCTCGCGATGAGTCTGTGATTTGAGCTAACACCGGAGAAGACTTCTCCGAAATACGAAGACACAACAATATCATATAGAGAGAAAAACGCATTCCTGAAGCAAATTAGTCAGTCAGACAATGCGAGAGACAAAAAATTCTTTCAATACAAGGTATCCATCTCTCTCTCTATGTCTCTCTCTTTTTTTCTCTCTCTTTCCCCCTTCCTTTCCCTATTCTTCCCTCAAATATTGCATTCATTCTATATATAACAACATCTTGAACAATATTTTTTTACTTCCTAGAATGGACAACGGGTGGAAGGCCAGCGTATACTTTCTCAGTATTTCTTTTATTTCGTTTTCCAAGTGTTTGTCCTTTTTGTGTTATTCTATATACTTTTCTCGTGATTATTATTATCATATTTTTTTCCCATGTCGCTTTTCTCTCGTTTCCTTTCTCTCTCGCTCTCTCACTCTGTTGCAGAAACTGCCTCGTTCCTTTAATGTCACTGTATAAAAGCTCATTCATGTCTTTGTCGGAGTTCTTGTGAAACAGAGGCACGTGCTTATAGCTTTTGTTGCAGGTGCTGCCGTTAGTGTTATAGTTGTTACTGCTGCTTTTCGTTTGCTTCTATCATGTGTGTATGTAATTATATGTGTACACACATACTCGCAAACGCACACACCCGCACACAAATATAAACTTTATATACACTTTGCAAGAAATAGTTTTCTCCAGCAAAA
>NW_028234428.1:28782001-28784501 GCF_977035675.1 Penaeus japonicus
ATACTACGTGATCTTACTGCATGATCCTACGTTATAACGCGGGTATCATTGTTTTTACGCATGACTAAATTAGTTCTTTGTGGTAATGCATGATCCTGATAAGAGAGATTCCGTAAAGGCTACGACGCAGGCGAAGAAAATGATTGCATGACTCAGATCTAGTATCGGAGATCATGCACGCTACTGGAGTGACGGTGGAGAATAGGAATGATTCTAGGTGCATGATAGTCTAGTGGAAAATGCAAGGCAAATGCATGTGTACTTGCAAATCCTAATATGGAGAGAGCATAATTGTTGTATGGTTAATGTATGTCTGCAAGCAAATATATTATATGAAACGTGCATGATTGATAAAAGTCAAATTTTCATATATTTCTCCTGAATTTCTCTAACTATGTTTCATTATTCTGTGCTTTATTCTGATTACCATTAATATTCTTCTTTTCTCAATTAAGTTAAATCCGAGAGAGCAAGAGAGAGATAGAGAGAGATAGAGAGAGAGATAGATAGATAGATAGATAGATAGATAGATAGAGAGAGAGAGAGAGAGAGAGAGAGAGAGAGAGAGAGAGAGAGAGAGAGAGAGAGAGAGAGAGAGAGAGAGAGAGGAGAGAGAGATGAAAGAGGAGAGAGAGGAGAGAGAGAGAGAGAGAGAGAGAGGAGAGAGAGAGAGAGAAAGAAAGATAGAAAGAGAGGAGAGAGAGAGAGAAAGAAAGAGAGAGAGAGATATATATATAGAGAGAGAGAAAGAGAGAGAGAGAGAGAAAGAGAGAGAGAGAGAGAGAGAATGAGAGAGAGAAATGGAATGGAGGCTTTTATTCTCGGCATTAATAACTTCCTCGGATGTCACAAATGACGAAATGCTGTTGACATCAATATCCCTTTTGTTTCTATTCCTGCAATGTATATATTCATTCACCCCCATCTCTCGATGTCTCTGTCCGTCTGTTTGTTTCTCTCTCTCTCTCTTTCACTTTCTCGCTCTTGCTCTCTCTCTCTCTCTCTCTCTCTCTCTCTCTCTCTCTCTCTCTCTCTCTCTCTCTCTCTCTCTCTCTCTCTCTCTCTCTCTCTCTCTCTCTCTCTCTCTCTCTCTCTCTCTCTCTCTCTCTCTCTCTCTCTCTCTCTCTTGCTCTCTCAGATTTAGCTTAATTGATAAAAAGAAGAATATTAATAGTAATCAGGATAAAGCACAAAATAATAATCCTTTTCTCTCTCCATTTTTCTATCAGTTCCTAGGCAAAATCAAAGTTTTCTGATCTCATGTTCTGGCCATGCATTCTCGAAGATTTTGCATGATTCCCTCATTGTCATGCACGACGCTGGGTACGACTGAGTGATTTTTGTTATTCTCGGAGTTGAATTTCTAAGGAAGTTTTTTTTTTTTTTTCTCGTTGTTTTTCTCCCTCCTATTCTCTCTCTCTCTCTCGCCCCCCTCTCTTTTTTCCCTCTCTCTATTTCTATCTTTCCCTCTCTCTCTCTTTCCTCCTCTCTCTCTCCCCCTCTTTTCATCTTTCTCTCTCATCTTCCCTGTCCACCCCTCCTTCTCTCCTCCCACACTTCACCCCCCCCCCCCTATCACTTCTCGTGACCTTTCCTGACCTCTTCGACCTTGTTCTGGCGGTCACACTCAAGCAGCGTGTAAGTCTGATACTAAGTAATTGGCTGAATATAATATTATTCTCTTAAGGTTTAAAATTCCTTTCCTGGTTCGTTTGTTTCTTTGTTTGTTTATTATTTCCATCATCATCATCTTAAGTTTTCTTCTAAGTACCATTATCCTTATTGTTATCATTATGAATGTCTTCATTATAATTATCATTATTATTTTCATCACTATCGTTACCTCAATATTAACATTACTATCATCATTGTTATCATTTTTATCGTTATCATTATTATTCTTATCATTATAGTTTCTTCAATATTATCATTACTATCATTATTGTTATTATTATCATCACTGTTATGATTACCATCAATATTATTATTACTATTATTATCATTATTTTCATTACTGTTATCATTTAATTTTTTGTATTATCATCAATATTATTATTATGATAATAATAATCATTATCATCGTTATCATCATTATCATTGTTTTTATTATCATCATCATCATTATTATCATCATTATCATTATCATAATGATTATAATTATTATCATCATTATCACTAATATCATCTCCCTTTCTCTCTCTCTTCCTTTCTTTCTCCCTGTCGCTTTCTATCACTCTTTCCTTCTCTCTCTCTCTTTCTCTCTCTCTCTCTCTCTCTCTCTCTCTCTCTCTCTCTCTCTCTCTCTCTCTCTCTCTCATTCTCTCTCATTCAGACTCTCTCTTTTTCTCTACTACCATCCCTTCCCACTTTCACCTACCCTGCCCCTCCCCCATCCCCCCTTCTCCCTCCCTCCCTTCTTAATCAATCCAACTTCATTCCAACTTCTAGGCCTGGCAATTACTGATTTATCCTCTTCTACGGGCTTCTATGGGAAATAAAT
>NW_028234428.1:28827001-28829501 GCF_977035675.1 Penaeus japonicus
AGATCCTCAGGCAAGATGAAAGGGGGAAGGGGGTTGCATGTACGGCGAAAGAGAGGCCAAAGGAGAATGCTTGATAACGGGGGAAATTCAGGTAAACATATGTTTTACTTAGCGGGAATGGGAGGAAGGGGGGAGGGGAAGGGAGAGGAGGGTATGAGGAGAGGGGGAGGGGAGGGGAGGGGAGGGTGAAGGAGAGGGAAGGGGGGAGGGGAAGGGAGAGGAGGGTATGAGGAGAGGGGGAGAGGAGGGGAGGGGAGGGTGAAGGAGAGGAAGGGGGGAGGAGTTGAGATGATGAGGAGTGGAGGGATAGGGTGAAAGGGAGAGTGGGAGGAGGGGAAGGAGGAGGAGGGATGCTAAGAGAAAGAGAGCGGTAAAGATAGGGAGAGAAAGACAGACCGAGAGTGAGAAACAGAGAGAGAGAGAGAGAGAGAGAGAGAGAGAGAGAGAGAGAGAGAGAGAGAGAGAGAGAGAGAGAGAGAGAGAGAGAGAGAGAGAGAGAGAGAGAGAGAAATGGATAGATAGATAGAGCATATGTGTGTGTGTGTATGTGAGAGAGAGAAAAAAAAAGAAAGAAAGAGATAGTCAGATCTGTCACAAAGGAAAAGGGACACGATTCTGTTCTTGACCTCCTGCGGCCGACACACACACACACACACACACACACACACACACACACATATATATACATATATATATATATATATAAGAACAGTATAAATGAGACTGAATATCTTAACAACGCAAGGGATGTATTTGACGCGTTTCGACGGAGGTTATCACCGGAAATACAACACTGATGAAAATACAAGGACGTTCTTGACCTGTGGCTTGTTCCCCGCATAATTGATGTTACCACGACCTAGGATAATTTGAATCTTCCCGATGTGTTTTCATATTTTTTCCTTCATCGCGATATTTGCATCTTCCATTACTTTTCGTATCGGCTTATGTAATATTTCTTGGATGGTTTTCGCTTGCTCCCAATTCGCCAGATGTTTCCCCTCATCTACATGTGCCACCATGGCGTTGGAAGTCCTGTGGTGACAGACGCCAGCTCCATGTTTGTTGATCCTGGGGCTGAAACCGCGTACTGTTTCACCGTTATAAACACTGTCGCACATTCTACCTGGATTGCAGTGTTCGTTGCCGTCAGGGTTGCTTGTTTGCGGTATTCAGTCTCATTCGTACATTTCTTCTCCATCTGTCGCAATGAACTTCGTTCATATATATACATATATATACATATATTTACATATATATACATATATATATATGTACATATATATACATATATACATATATATACATATATATATACATACATATATATATATATATATATATATATATATATATATATATATACATATACATATACATATACATATACATATACATATACATATACATACACATACATACATACATACACACACACACACACACACACACACACACACACACACACATATATATATATATATATATATATACAGTATATGTATACATATGTATATATATACATAACTCCACAATAGAAGTTCCACGGGGGAAACGGATTCTTATGATAAACAAGAAGACCAGGACAACAGGAAACCACATCACGCGGGTGTTCATTTATTGAGCTTTCGGACATCAACAACTGTGCCATTCATCAGAATCTACACATACAAAGAAAGCATACGTTGAAATAAAATTATTAACATGAATATTGATAGCGCAGTTCATCAAATTAATTGAAAAAATACACAAACAAGAATACATCTAAAACTGAAACGAGTAAGAAAAATGACATAAACATGGAATTGGCTTACGTATATTCTCCATGGGTGATGTCATGTTGGCGTGACAGTAGTCGAGAGTAGTTTGAGTGTTGGATGTCCGTTGTAGGTGGCGTCTGTGTGGGAAAGGATTGGTCGTAGCGAGGGGGGGGGGGTTAAAATGCGCAAACTTTATTTCAGAGTAAAAAGAGTGGCTGAGCTTTCATTCTTATTTAAGTCTGTTTTTATGTTCTTAATTAACAATGATTCCAAAATTCTTAGATCATTAGCATCCTTTGCTTTTCGAGCTATTGTCAAATCATCAAATTTTATTCTATGTTTAGTTTTCTCTTAATATTCTCGGATTAATGAGTACATAAGAGAGGATAACGGACGTAATGTCCAATACTAGACTCCTTTATGCTCGTAGTATCTCATTTTTAGATTCCTTGTTGTTGAACCTATATATTTAGTATTGCAGCTAGAACAAGTGTAAGAGTAAATTATATTGGAGCATAGATGTTTTGGGAAATAGTCTTTTATCGAAAAAAACGAACGAATGGTTCTGGAATTGGTGAAGATAATTTTGAAATGGAACTGTGGGTAATGGTAGCTGAGTAGTTTATGTAGTTATTTCCGTAAGTTTGGGGAACATCATTTCATTTAAAAATAACCTTATGTGTTTTAGAAAGACTGCGAAAGGATACTTATTTTTCAAAAAGAATGTTTCTTAGAATTGA
>NW_028234428.1:28852001-28854501 GCF_977035675.1 Penaeus japonicus
TTTTCCACGGTGGAATAGAACGTCCATATGGGAACCTACTCAAGGACATTTAATTGGTGTATGGATTTGTATGTCACTTGCAACCATGAATTTGAGTGTGACTCGGTATTGTTATGCAAAGATGGATTCACTATCTTATATTTAAGTTGCCTTTGGAACTATTATAGAGGGGTTCTTTAATTGCTTTGACACCAAATATAGTATTAATATATATTATTTCGTAAATAGATGGCAAGTTGAGTTCCGTTCTCATGTTCACAATCCTCGTTGTTCAGGGGGACCGAGAATGATACTCATGGCTGCATTCTGTACAATTTCTAGACAAGTTAACTCTGATTCCCTAAATGATATAGGGTGTAAGGCATGGTAATCTACGATTGACCGTATGTATGATAAGTAAAAGAGTCTTGCAATGTTAACATTGACACCATGTTCTCTGCCAACAAGAGTCTTGAGTCGCTTCAGCCGCTCCCACAGTCTTTTCTTTAAGTTCATAATGAGTTCTGTGTCGTTAACAGTCACCCTGAGATACTTGTACTTGTGGCAAAGATCTAGCTCAATGTCATCTATATGAAAGTTTGGCAGTGGGATTGTAAGAGGATTGAGTGCCTTGGTTTTTTTTTCAACTGAGATTATCAAACAGTACATTAAGAATCTTTTGCATTCTATCCTCGGATGAGGTTTTAATGCAGATGTCATCAGCATAACAAATAATGGAATCACTACCCTCAAGTGTTATATTGCTTAATAGTCTGTGCATTAAAATGTTAAATAGCATGGGGCTAAGTACGCCCCCCTGAGGTGTGCCAAGCTCGAACATTTTAGAGTATGTACTTTTGATTCCCCTGAAAAGAACATGAGCTGATCGGTTTAATAAATACATTTGAATCCACGTTAAAAGTTTACCTTGAATACCAAAGCTAGCCAGTTGCTCAAGGATGAGGTCTCTTTGCAATATCAAAGGCGGATTTAAGATCGAGAAATACAGTTTGCATGCCTTACTGAGAATTTGTCAAGTACTCTGCAAAGCAGTGCTGAGTGCTACGTCCTGGGAGGAACCCATACAGTCTTGGAGATAATTTGGCATGTATGCGATACATGAGTCTGCTCAAAATAATTCTCTCAAGAACTTTGCATAAACATGAGGTCAATGAGTCGGGTCGGTATTTATCAGAGTTCGGTTTGGGTATGGGAATGATTAGGCTTTTAGTCCAGGAGCTTGGGAGTATTCCTTGGGATAAGCTTAATCTGTAAAGATGTAAAAGTGGGTTACCTGGTACCTGAGCAATAAGCCGAAGTACACTATAAGTGATGCCATCCTCGCCTGGGGCAGTTGCCTTACCCTTGCGAAGTGCATTATTTAATTCCCACTCAGTTATTTCGGCAAATTCGGAGGGGTCAGTGGCAGAACAGGCTATGGCAATGTTAAAATTCCTATTTATTTTCGTGTTGTTAAGTTTCTCTCTTATTCTCTGCGGAAGTGATTTCAGCTGAGAGGTTCTGGCCCATTGATCTAATTGGCCTGTTCTAATGGGCTGTGGAACTGCGGAGTGGCGACAGCTTTACCTGACAACCTGTTGATTTTTCTCCATACCTCAGCTGCAGAAGTGTGGTGGTTAATATTCTGCAGGAATTGCTCCCAATGTTTACTGCGAATTTGAGCCTTTAATTCTCTGAATTCTTTATTAGCTCTGAGGAATCGTAAAAGATTTTCTGATGTCATGTCATCCCTATAACAATTAGCAAGCTCCTGAATTCGGTTATGCTCCCTACTTAAAATGGGGTCATTTATCCACTTTGGTGCGTGAGGGACTGGGGAACGTTTTTTCTTTGAGAGTTTTCTTGAGCAGACCCATGTATTGTAGTAGTCAGTGACAACTTTTATCAGGTCCTGAGAGTAATTTTCGACAGTGGTTACGACATAGGTACTATACGAGTCTTGAAGTGATGCTCCAGTCCCGGTGGGATTGTCATTATAGGTCTGGGCGCTTTGTGAGCTATGCTGTTGTCAACAGTATACTCTGTTAGGATTGCAAAGTGGTCACTGACTAACTCTCGAACCAGCGAAGTATAGACATTATCATGTACAAGATCTTTGCCAATTACATAATCTAACCTGCCACCTGCTAAATGAGTCTGTTTATCTGTGTCACATACAGTCATTGATCTTCTATTGACGAAATGTTTAAATTCCTCCCCATTGCTGTTACTCTGGTGATCACCAAATTGTGTGTGTCTAGCATTAAAATCTCCCATACATAATGTTCCTTGATTATGGAAATTGGGTAGAGAACTAGTCAGGAACTTTGAGCTCCTGGCATACACATTATATAATGAGAAGAACCCAGAGGCAGTCTTAATTCTTAAATGATGGAACTGCACGTCGGTGTTCCCGGACTTTTTTACTAGTTCGTGTGGCAGTGTTAGCTTTACATAAGTCAACAAACCCGTCATGGCTGCATTTACATATGAGCAATACCCTTTGAGTTTAGGCGCTATT
>NW_028234428.1:28874501-28877001 GCF_977035675.1 Penaeus japonicus
TTTGATTTCTTTAGTCTTCCCTATTTCTTTTTTAATTCCACCTTGTTTATTTCTCTTTATTTATTGGACTTCCTCTTTTCTTTTACTTTGACTACTTCCATCGTTTTTTTCTTTGTCATTTTCTTCTTTCCTTTTACCTTGACTTCCTCTATCATTTTCTTCTTTTTACTTTGACGTACTCTGTCATTTTCTCCTTTTCTTTGACTTTGACTTCCTCTATCCTTTTTTATCTTTTTTTTTATTTGACCTCGTCTGTCATATTCTTCTTTCCTTTTACTTTGACTTCCTCTATCATTTTTTTCTATTTTTCTTTGACCTCAGCTGTCATTTCCTTCTTTTTTTTACTTTAACATTCTAGTTTACTGTTCTTTATTTTTCTTCTTTACCTTTATATATTTTGCCTTCTTTTTTCTTTTTCTTTTCTCCTCTTCGTTGCTTCTTCATTTTTTCTTCTTCTCCTGCTTTATTTCCGTATCATTATTCGTTCTTTTCTCTTTTTCTTCTTCTTTAACAACTTTTTTTTTTTTTTGTTCTTTTCTGTTTTCTATTTTCTTCTTCTTTTCTTAACTGCTGCTTCTTCCTCTTCCTTCACACCACCCTCTACCCATGTACCTCCCCCCTCCCTCTCCCCCTCCCCCCATCGCCTCCCACTTACTACCCCCCCCATCCCAACCCCGGCCGCCGCATCCACCCGTCCCCCCACCCCCACCTACTCACTCCATGTACCCCCCTCACCTTCCTCACCTCCCCCCATACCTGTCTCCTTACCCCCCACCCCAAATATCCACTTCCCCCATCCCTCTACTGTCCCCTTTACCCCCCCTCCCCCTCCCCCTCCCCCCTCCTCTCCCTATGACGTAAACACAGCTGCGGGAGAGCTAATGAATTGGCACTATCGTGTTTCATTACCTGGGTCATATATGCTCGGGCAAAGCTTTGCTGAGTTAATAGACGCGAAGGAAAATGTATGGTTGGATGGTTGAGCTGGAGGGAGGTCAAGAGGGGACGGAGGGAGGGAGGGAGGGAGGGAGGGAGGGAGGGAGGGAGGGAGGGAGGGAGGGAGGGAGGGAGGAGGGAGGGAGGGAGGGAGGGAGGGGAGGGAGGGAGGGGGGGGAGGGAGGGAGGGAGGGAGGGAGGGAGGGAGGGAGGGAGGGAGGGAGGGAGGGAGGAAGGAAGGAGGGAGGGAGGGAGGGAGGGAGGGAGGGAGGGAGGGAGGGAGGGAGGGAGGGAGGGGAGGGAGGGAGGGGAGGGAGGGAGGGGAGGGAGGGAGGGGAGGGAGGGAGGGAGGGAGGGAGGGAGGGATGAGGAGGAGGTGGGGGGGAGGGGGAGAGATGTGAGGTAATTCTGAAGGGAATGAGGAGGGTTTTTTTTGTAGGGTGGGGGGGGGGGGAAAGGAGGGAAATGAAGAGAGAGGGAGAGAGGGATGGAAAGAGGGAGGGAAGAGGGACAGAGGGAAAGAAGGAGAAAAAGAAGGAAGGATATGACGTCTCACATCAGTCATATGCGAATCAACTTACGTATTCATTATCTGTAACTTATTCATTAGCGTTACTCATTAGAGAGCCTGAAGAGATAATAATTAATTCACTCTGACACATGTAACATGATATGAATTACTGGTTGGATGGTAATGATCACATGTGTGCGTTAGCGCGGTCGGATATTGTGATGTCCCATACAAGGGAAGGTTCTAATATACGGGTGAGAACACTTACTGCTGTTAATGATTTTTTCATTTATTCTATCCTTGGTATTGTTATTGCTCAAGTTTTCAGAACACGAAGCTAAAATATACAAGTATGGCACACGAACAGACACACACATCCACACATATGCGCACATACACCCCCCAACACATACACTCTTACAAACACTTACACACACACACACACACACACACACACACACACACACACACACACACACACACACACACACACACACACACACACACACACACACACACACACACACACACACACTTACACACACACACTTACACACACACACACACACGCATCAAATTCTGTATGGAAATAATATGGACCGCCTCTCGTGCGTAAAGCTTCATAAATGCTGTCCAAACTCTCACACCAGATTTCCAGCGCCAATTTCCTAGAGATAATAAATACAGTAAAGATAGATAAATAAAGATAAAGATAGATAACGATAGTAAAGATAATAAATAAAGCTAAATAAAGATAAAGATAATAAAGATAATAAATAAAGATAAAGATAGTAAAGATAATAAATAAAGATAAAGATAGTAAAGATAATAAATAAAGATAAAGATAGTAAAGATAATAAATAAAGATAAAGATAGTAAAGATAATAAATAAAGATAAAGATAGTAAAGATAATAAATAAAGATACATATAATAAAGATAATGAATAAAGATAAAGATAGGAAAGATAATGAATAAAGATAAAGATAGAGATAATGAATAAAGATAAAAATAGTAAAGATGATAAATAAAGATAAAGAGAGAATGATAATAAA
>NW_028234428.1:28882001-28887001 GCF_977035675.1 Penaeus japonicus
CCGTTCTTACGATATACAGTGTAATCCGTATTATAGTTATGTGCTACTGTGTACTATAGTAATCACGGCAGGCTATCATGGGGTATAATACTACCCTTCGGATACTTTTTTTTATTTTTTATAAGGAATAGTATGGTTTTACTCCTTCTCGTACTGGGTTAAAGTGTGTTATTCAACTAATGGGGCTGTAGTTTTGCAATTTCATCTATATCTGCAGAATATACCTCGGTATCATTATATGTGTGTAAGTATCTATACGCATGTATTGTGTGTGTATGTGTGCGTGAGTATACGCGTGCACGATAGTAATACAATTTAAAGTAAGTATTATAACCAGACATGCGTTTTATTTGCATGTCTAGATATATACTCTTTTGAAGTACGTCCAAAATGTCATTGTTAAGGAGAGAGAGAGAGAGAGAGAGCGAGAGAGAGAGAGAGAGAGAGAGAGAGAGAGAGAGAGAGAGAGAGAGAGAGAGAGAGAGAGAGAGAGAGAGAGAGAGAGAGAGAGAGAGAGAGAGAGAGAGAGAGAGAGAGAGAGGAAAAGAAAGAGAGAGAGAGAGAGAGAGAGAGAGAGAGAGAGAGAGAGAGAGAGAGAGAGAGAGAGAGAGAGAGAGAGAAAAGGAGAGAGAGTCTGTGAGAGAGAGAGAAAGAGAGATAGAAATATAAAGATAGAAAGATGGACGAACAATCCAAATTTCATGAGACATCATTCTATAACAAGATATTTGAAAAAAAAAAAAAAAAAGTCATCATCTACCGATATTAGGCCAACAGTCTATAATTACTCGCCCTGTTTAATAAATCCCCGCCATTTTCTAATCAGCTAGTTACTAGCCATGGACAACCCACCCATAAAATAGAATCAAAGTCCTTTCATAGTTCCCGTAATCCAGCGGACAAAAACACAAACAAATAAATGCCAACGAATAGGTAATCTTCCCGCTAACGATGCAAATGATAAAGAATGATAAGCCAATTAGTGATGTTGATTATGATAATAATATCCTTGAGAAAGATAATGGGGAGAATGATATTATTCATGATGTTATGAGTGCAATCATATAAGCTTGTCATGGTATTCGATATAATGAGAAAGATGATAATCATAGCCATAGTGATAAATAAGAATAAGATGAAAATAACAAAGACAAAGACAATAACGATGAAAACAATGATGATAGATGATAATCATAAGGATGATAATCATGCAATTGCAATGGGAAAAGTACCAACGAAATAATATATCAAAACACAAATAATAAATACAAGGAGACCAATCATCTTATACACTTAAAAAAGTAAGCAGAAATCAGTGCATGAGAAGGAGGGAGTAAACATAACACAAAGGACGCTGTGTCAATACAAAATCATGCACAAACACGAGTGCCGTATTTCATGCAGGGTAATGTGGTTTATTATTAGCATGTAGAATAGCGAATTCGTACTATAAATGGGTCTTGCTTTCCATCTGATCTCAGTCAATAAGGATTTAATGTCCGTGGCGTGTCTTTAATCGCGGTTATTATATTGAAATGTTTATTTTTAACCTATTTTTGAAATGCTTCGCGTTTCTCTCTCTCTCTCTCTCTCTCTCTCTCTCTCTCTCTCTCTCTCTCTCTCTCTCTCTCTCTCTCTCTCTCTCTCTCTCTCTCTCTCTCTCTCTCTCTCTCTCTCTCTCTCTCTCTCTCTCTCTCTCTCTTTCTCTCTCTCTCTCTCTCTCTCTCTGACTCTTTTGTTTGCCTTTCTCTCTCGTTTTGTTTTGCGTCCGTCTGTCTGTTTGTAAATCTATCTGATTGTCTTTATATCTGTGTCTGTCTATCTGTCTATCTCTGTCTTTTTCTCTCCCTTTTTCTCCCACTCTCTCAATTTCTTTCTCCCCTGTCCGTCTGTTTATCTTCCTCCCCCTCCCCCCCCCCGCTTAGCATTATAATTATCTTCCAAACGACTTTGTTAGAGTTTATAAAGATACCTCGAACGCTACTTTACGAACGCAGATATACACTATTACAGACACGGAAGAATGAACACGCACATATACCTTCTTTTATAATCAATTTGATGTGTTTACAGTGGCGAATACTGTGCGCTTATACTCTTAGTTTTCACTCATACTTTTCGCTACTTCTTTTGACTGTCTATTAGATCTATTTTCTATTCCCATTTTTAATCCCTGCTTCTGGTTCTCCTCTTTTTTTCCACTCTCTGCTTCTACTTATATTCCCATTCTTACTCTCTGCTTTATCTATTCTCATTCCCACGCAGTGCCTCTACTCTATTCCCATTCCCACTCCCTGCTTCTTCTTCTGTTCCCATTCCTACTCCCTACCCCTATTCCCACTCCCCCTTCCAGTCTCTACTTCTATTCCCGTTCCCACTCCCTGCTTCTTCTTGTTCCCATTCCCACTCCCTTCTTCTTCTTCTGTTCCCATTCCTACTCCCTACCCCTATTCCCACTCCCCCTTCCAGTCTCTACTTCTATTCCCGTTCCCACTACCTGCTTCTTCTTCTGTTCCCATTCCTACTCCCAACCCCTATTCCCACTCCCCCTTCCAGTCTCTACTTCTATTCCCGTTCCCACTCCCTGCTTCTTCTATTCCCATTTCTACTTCCTGCCTCTTATTCTATTCCCATTCCCACTTCCTGTTTCAGTTTCCATTCCCATTCCCACTTACTGCCTTTACTTCTATCCCGCTTCCCACTCCCTGTTTTTGCTTCCATTCCCACTCTTACGCTGCCTTTCTCCCCCTCCCCTAGTAGCAATAGCTACCCCCTCCCCCTCCCCATTCAGTCTACTCTGCATTATCTTTTCCTTTCTTCAATTCATCTTCTATTAGTTCCCTCATTCTTTTCCCTTCTACCACTCCTTCGGCTCCACTTCGTCTACCCTTCGTTGCTTCATTCTTTATCTGTCCTCTTCGTTTCACTCTCCCTCTACCCCCTCCTTTCTTCATTTTTTTCTCCTTTCTAACCCTCTTTTCCTCATTCTCTATCTCCCCTCTTCCCTTTATACTCCCTCTACCCCTCCTTCCTTCATTTTTTCATCCCCCCTCTTCCCCTTCACCCCCACTTCACCCTTCGAGTGCCATCAACCCCCTCCCCCCCCTCCACACACACACCGTATAAGGCGCTGTAAGGGTGCCACCGCCAGCTGTGGCACTGTTAATTATGGTTGTTGAACAAGGCAAGTGAAGTCCACTTTTTGAGGGGGGGAGGGGGAAGGAGGGGTTAGAGGTGAGGAGACGGAAAAGGTGTAGGTTAGAAGATGCATCTGCGTTTGAAGAAAAAAAAAATCATTTTTTTTTTAGAACTCGATTATGTAAAAATCATTATTATCATCAGCATTGCTATTATTACTATAATTTTTATTGTTAGTAGTATCATTATTATATTATCAATATTATTGTTAATATCGTTATTATCATTATTGTTTTTATTATCATCATCATTATCATCATCATTATGAACATCATTATCATTTTCATCATTATTCTTATCATCCTTACTGTCGATGCTGCTACTGCTATTATCATTATTATCATTATCATTGTTAACATTATTGTTTCTAATACCATTACTTATATCATTATCATTGTCTTTTATAATCATCATCATTCTTTCTATTATCGTTGCTAATATTGTTTTCCTTATCATTATTATCGTTACATTTTCCTTTTTTCTATCATCATCATCATTATCGTTATCATTATTATCCCTACCATTGGAATTGTCTTTGTTATTATCATCATCATTAGAACTGATAATCATCATTATCGTCATTGTTATTATTCCTATCTTCTTTTTGCTATTGTTATCATTATCATTATCACTATTTTCATCATTATAATTTCTATTCTCTCTCTCTCTTTGTCTCTTTCTCATGCTTTTTATCTTTCTTTCCCTTTTCTTTCTCACCGTCTCTCTTTCTGTCTTTTCTCTCTCTCTCTCTCTCCCACCTTCTCTCCCCTCCTCTCTCTCTCTCTCTCTCTCTCTCTCTCTCTCTCTCTCTCTCTCTCTCTCTCTCTCTCTCTCTCTCTCTCTCTCTCTCTCTCTCTCTCTCTCTCTCTCTCTCTCTCTCTCTCTCTCTCTCTCTCCCTCCTCCCTCTCTTATCCCTCTCTCTTTCTCCTTGCCTCCATACCTACTCCACATTTCCAATCTTCCCATAATACTCCGTCCTAAAAGCAGGAAAAATACAAAAAAAGAGAATAAGAGAAAAAAAGAAAGAAAAAGAAAGAAATGAAAAAAAAACAAATAAACGGGAAAAATACAAATAGAGAGAGAGAGAGAGAGAGAGAGAGAGAGAGAGAGAGAGAGAGAGAGAGAGAGAGAGAGAGAGAGAGAGAGAGAGAGAGAGAGAGAGAGAGAGAGAATAAGAGAAAAAAAAGACAAAAAAAAAAGAAAAGAAAAGAAAAGAAAAGAAAAGAAAAGAAAAGAAAGAAAGAAAAAAAGAAAAAACACCCTCATAAAAGAAATCGACCCTTGAGACATCTCGGGCCATTCCTTAGCGCGACGTCTTAAAGAAAGCAGGAGCGCCTTTGAGGGAGGGACGGGGTATTTGCGCAAGAACCATCTTAAGGAGTGAGTCATTGCTTGGCAGATGACGCTATAGATTGTGTTCAGGAAGGTGATATCTTTTCATCTTTCTTTCTCTTGCAGATCCTTTTAGATTTCGTAAAGATCCTTTCTGTTTTTTTTTTTTTTTTTTTCTCTCCCTCTTTTGTTATACATGTTTTTTCTTCCTATTTTCCCTCTTTTTTTTTTTTCATTTTTAGCTTTTTTGTTTTGTCTCTTTCTGTGTTTTATGTGAATCTTATTTTGTACCTTCTTTTTCTCTCTCTGTTTTCTTACTGTGTGTCTGCCTCCTAATTTTATTCTATTACTTATGTATCTATTATTTGTTTATTTTTTGTTTGTTAACCTGGTTTTCTTACGAAAATGTAGCTTTATGTGCATCGGTGTGTATGTACGTGTCTGTGTTCATATGTGCGTCAGAGTGTAT
>NW_028234428.1:28979501-28982001 GCF_977035675.1 Penaeus japonicus
ATAATTGCCATAATAATCATCCTTATAATATTCATTTCAATTATCATAATCATTATCTTCAATATAATATTATAATCACTATCATTACAATAATTTTCCTTATTTTTTGTTGGTGTTATTTTCATCGTTATTATTATCTTCTTTATCATAACATTATTATTATTGTTATCATTATCATAATCATTATCATCATTATTATTATCATTAATATTACTGTTATTATTATTGTTATCGCTTTTGTTATGATCATTATTATTTTTTCTTGTTTTCAGATTATTGTTATCACTATTATTATGATCATTTTTCATATTGTTTTTAAATTATTACAATCACTGCTTTCAACATTCTCCTTCGGGTGCCCTATCAGCCTCTGACGATGCCGACCATTTCCCGGATCCTTCTTCTATCCAAAGCAGCATGAAATAGCCAACTGTTAGATCCTAAACCCAGGCTCTCTTTCCAGCTCTTTTACCTTCAGCAACAAGCTTTTTAAAACCTCCTTCTCTTATTATGTGACCAACAAATCTAAGTTGTCTTTTCCTGATGTTAGTAACATGCTGTCTGTCTTCTCCACACATATTTGATACTTCTATATTACTTACTTTATTTATTCATGAGATCTTAAATATTCTCCTATAGCTAAGATATCTTAAATATTTTCCTATAGCTAAAATATCTTAAATATTTTCCTATAGCTAAAGTAACTTAAATATTTAACTATAGCTAAAATATCTTAAATATTTTCCTATTTTCTTATCTATTTCTGTATCACTTTATTAATAGTCCAGCTTTCGCAACCGTAGAGTAGGGTCGACCATACATAGCATTTTTAGAAACTCGGCTTTTAGTTTCCAGATTTAATTTATCATTTGTCAAAATGTTTCTCTGACTTTCAAAAGCCCTTTTTGGCATGCCACTTCTTCAGTTTATCTCTGTATCATATTTACCATCTTCTGTGATTAGACTACCTAGGTAATCAAACCAAAATACCAGCTCTAGTTGCTGACCTTCTAAAGTAACACCGTATATTGGTAATAACCTGGATCTTAGTTTTCTTTTTATTGATATTAAGTCCAATCTTTTCACTTTCATAAGTAACTGTTCAAGTGAATGTTTGTCTTCAGCAACTATAACTGTGTCATCCGCATATCTTATATTAAACAAAGGCATTCTATTTATCTTAAAACTTTCTTCGACTATAATAATCTTTATTATTGCGTGACCATAGAGTGGAAAGATGTCAGGGTGTAAAACAGTCTTGACGATCCCCTCTTTTGATTTAAATCCAGTTCGTTATTTTGGTGTTTTTCTGTTCTAATAGTTGTTAGTTGCTTCATATACATATTCCGTAAAACTCTTAGAAGATCTTTTCCATCTATTCCATGTTTTGAAAGTTCTTTGAATAATTTTATATATATATTTTTCATACTCTATTGATGCTACATAAAGGTCCTTCTGTATTTCTATAGACCGTTCGCATAACATTCGCATAACAAACATGGCATTTCTAATTCCTTTCTCATTTCGGAAACCAAACTGTTCGGAGCCAATTTCATACTTAAGTTTATTTCGTATTTCAGCATCAAGACTCTAAGGATAATTTTTGTCTTCTCTTTTGATGTTTAAACCAAGTATTCATAATGCAGTTTTTTTTTGTTGTTTTTTTCACCTAAATCATAAGGCCCAATTATAAGTTCTTGACGATTGTTACCTACTTTTGCTTTCATGTCTCCCATAATGATAGTTATTTCCTGAGATTTACATGTTTTGACTGCTTGTTCTAGATGGCAGTAAAATAATTCTAGATCATCTTCGGAAGAACTATTAGTAGGAGCATATGTTTGATATTGATGCTTATGGGATTTTCTTTTAATTTGATAACATTTGATAATTGTAATAAATTGTTATGTTATCTGATATAAATTTACCATTGCCTTTCCATCTACTCTCGCTAATTCCCAAAATGGCAATGTTCAATCTTAGCATTTATAATTCAACATCTTCAAATAAACGTATTGCATATAATGTTCTTACATTCTTACAAGTGGCAATGTTCAAAGGGTCTTTTCGTTTTTGCTCAGCAATGTGATGGCGTTTGACAGCCACCTGCTTGCTGCTCATAGCTCAACCTACCGAGCAAGGAACCATTTTCCAATAGCATCCTGGAGCCCTTCTCGTTCGTGTTTCTAACCCCTGGTAGGTTCCTATTCGTGGTTTGACAAGGATAGAGAAAAGTGTAGTAAGTATTCGGTTTCTGGGGCGTAATCTAACTATCTAGGACTTGAACTATGCCTCCCATTATTCCAGGTTAGACTCTTTGGCTAGCTAAGTCCATCCATCCCTGCTGCTGCCTAATGATTTCTTTCGTGCTCGACACAGCTAAAGTGCTAAAATGTGGACACCAATGCTACCAGCGGGACGTTTCCGAGTGTTGGGCCCAACATGGGGCTGATTATCGTCAGGACATGTTCTTAATATTATCATAATTATTATTATCATT
>NW_028234428.1:28989501-28992001 GCF_977035675.1 Penaeus japonicus
TGATTAATGAATAGATAGGTGAATCGATAATTACATGAATGTAAATAAATTGACTGATTTTTGAATAAATAGATGAATACATAAATAAATATATAAACTTATAAATGAATAAATAAGTAAATGAATAGATAAACGAATAACTAAAAAAATGATACATAAGTGATTGAATGAATTGATAAGAAAATAATTAGATAAATATAAAAATAGTTGAATAAAGGCATAATTGAAATAAAAAAAAACAAGTAAATGAAACAAACAAACAAATAAACTGATAATGCAGAGATAAATATAAAATATAGAAATAAAAATAAGAAAAAATAAAAATATTTGAAAAAGGGACTACAGGCTCCCCCGACCCACACTGAGCCAGCTAAATCCGGGTCGTGTCATTGGATTTGCGGGTGAAAGCAAGAAAGAAACGTTTAAAGAGACTAAAGAGCATTGGTCTGTGTTGCATTTCTCTCTTGGTCTGTGTTGCAATTTTCTGTTGGTGTGTGTTGCAATTCTCTCTTGGTCTATTTTGGTATTCTCTCTTGGTGTGTGTTGCAATATTCTCTTGGTGTGTATTATGATTCTCTTTTGAAAGATATATATATATATATATATATATATATATATATATATATATATATATATATATATATATATATATATATACATATATATATACACACACACACACACACACACACACACACACACACACACATATATATATATATATATATATATATATATATATATATATATATATATATATATATATATATATATATATATATATATATATACATATACACATGAATATATCTGTCCTTGCTGTCTCTTTCCCTCACTCTGTTTCTCAGTCTGCCTCTTTGTCAGTACCCCCTCCCTCCCACGTCCTCCTCCTCCCTATCTCTCTTCCACCTCCTTCTCCCTCTTTTTTCCTCATTATTTCTTTCTGTTTCATCCTTCTCCCTCTATCTCGCTTTGTCAAATAAACTTCATGCCCAATAGTGGAAGTCTCTGACGTAACATCAAAGAGAAGGCAATTAATGAAACATATTGAATTAAGAGCGGTGAGTATATAGAACATACATCATAAAAGAATCAAACATGCGTTATTGCTACTGGGGATGTTGCAAGGGCTAATGTTATTGCCACTAGCATGCTGTTAACGATGATTCATTCACATTGGGAATATAATAATAATGATAATGATATTGAGTTATGATATTAAGTAATGATAATGATATTGATTAAGAAAATACAAAAAATACAATATATACTCGTTTTGGTTATGCAACACTAGATGCCTAATGCAGGTTTGTAATTAAAATGGCCATTATTGTGCTTGGGTGGGTGGGTGGGTGGGTGGGTGGGCGGAGGTTGGTGGGTTAAGGGTCATGTAAAGTTAATATGGAATTGGACTAACTGTCAGATTGGTAAAGGGATGGAATAGTTGACAGATTGATTGATGGGTAGATAAGCTGATGCATAGATGAATAAACAGATTGATAAGAGATATTGGTGAAGCGATGGGGGGAAAGATAAGTATATTGATAGATAAATGGATAGTTGGACGTACATACACATACATACATAAATATATATATATATATATATATATATATATATATATATATATATATACATATATATATATGTATATATATATATATATATATATATATATATATATATATATATATATATATATATATATATGTATGTGTGTGTGTGTGTGTGTGTGTGTGTGTGTGTGAGTGTGTGAGTGTGTGAGTGAGTATGTGTGTGTGTGTGTGTGTGTGTGTGTGTGTGTGAGTGTGTGTGAGTGTGTGTGTGTGTGTGCGTGTGTGTGTGCGTCTGTGTGTGTGTGTGTGTGTGTGTGTGTGTGTGTGCGTATGTGTACACAGCCAGAGACAGACAGAAACTGAGACAATGAGAGGCAGAGAGAGAGAGAGAGAGAGAGAGAGAGAGAGAGGGAGGGAGGGAGAGAGAGAGAGAGAGAGAGAGAGAGAGAGAGAGAGAGAGAGAGAGAGAGAGAGAGAGAGAGAGAGAGAGAGAGAGAGAGAGAGAGAGAGAGAGAGAGAGAGAAAGCGATAGATTAAAAAAAAAAAACAGATAGAGAGAGACAAACAAAGAGACCGAAAGATAGATACAGAAAACAGAGAGAAAGAAAGCGAGAAACTAATAGTATAAAGAGAAGAGAGGAGAAAAGTTTGGAAATCTACAAGAAATAAAAGATTTTCCAGCTGTCTTGCGAGACAACAAACAACCCCTCCCGCTTGAATTAAGAGCAGAAGACTCCACATTTGTCTTTCGTTAAGAAACAAGAAACAATTACTTTGTTTTATACCCCCCCCCACCCATACCCCACCCCACCCGGAACCCTCTAAAAAGATGTGTAGAAATAATGACAGTATTATTTATTAATGATATTAATGATATAATGATGTTAATGATATAATGACAGTATTATTCATTAATGATGTTGATGATATAGTGCTATTAATGA
>NW_028234428.1:28997001-28999501 GCF_977035675.1 Penaeus japonicus
TATCATTACTGTTATGATTATTATCATAATGATTATTATTTTTTTATTAGTAGCAGCATTACTATTATTATGATTAATATTATTATTTTCATTATCATCATTATCATCATCATAGTTACTTTTATCATCACCGTTATTATCATTATCATAATAATATCATAGTTATCATCATTGTTATCATCATCATAATCCTTTTCATTATCATTATTATTATCATAAATTATAATGATGATGCTTTAATCTTTATTTTGATCATTATTATCATTATTTATATTGTCATCATTATCATAATTATTCTTATCACCATTATTATCATCATTTTTATTATTATCATTACTATTATCAACAGTTTTATCAATAACTTTACATTTTAATTATCATTGTTATCATTATCATCGATCTAATTAGGTTAGGTTAGGTTAGACATCATTATCAATATCATTATCATTCCGATATTATCCTTATCATCATCATTATCATCATTATTATTGTCATTATTATTAGTAATATTATGATTATCATCAATATTATTAATGTTATTATGATTATTGATATAATCACTATATCATTATCATTATTATCAATATCACTATTATCATTATCATCATTACGGTTATTGCTATCTTCATCATCATCATTGTGAACATCATCATTATCATTTTTTTATGATAATGATGATTATATTGATCATTATTATTGCTACTGTTATTTATTGTAATCACTATCATCACAGAATTTATCCTCATCGTTTTTACTTTTATCCTAAAAATGAACCTCATGAATACCGGCGACAGACGAGGTAGTATTATTGACAAGCGTGTTGCAAGGTTGCACATCGTTGAAAGCAAGTGCACGTCCATTAAATCACTGAAATTTCTATTCCGATTTCCTTCATTTTCTAAAATCCTGGCGACGCGTACAATATTGCACATTTGCATTTACATATATATTTAGTGCTCTGTTATGTATCATGAATATACAGGATATCATATCACCTGTAATATTATATCAGAATATATTGGATTGCGTTATATAATGTTCTATTCTATTATATGATATCCCTTCCTGGGTAAAGGCCTCCTCCAATCAGGGTTGTCTCTACCTGAGGCAACCTGATGGGCGGCATTGTCCTCATGGAGTTGATTCTAGTGTCCCTAAAGCCTAGTGTAACGGCCCGGGATAGTGCTAGTAACTAGTCCCGTGCTGGTCTTTCGCTGTAGTCACTGGTAACACACATAACTCCTCTCCACTATCCAACATAAGGACTTAATACAAAAGGCGTCAAGGAGTGATTTTAAGGCATGTAATTAAGTACAACATTCGCTGTCATTCAGCAGGATTGTCAATATTAGGTCCCTGAAGACATGTAGCTCGGTGTTTGTGCATGTGTACCAGTGAGTTCATGACACCTTTTGCCAGGCCAATCCGTCTCTTGTAGTCCTGGTCTAATATCCCAGAGTCATGGACTACACTGCCAAGATTTGTCCTCACCGCAAACACATATTAAAGAAGTAGGTTCTCCTAAGAGACCCAAAGGACCCAAGGGCTTTGCCTCATCAGTGATTGCATCGATAGCCCACACTAGGGTTTCTAGGAAATTCAGAAAGGAGGGCAACATCATCAGCAAAGTCATAGGCAGGACAAAGGTCAATTTCTAGGATATGGCCTTCGACCTCCGCAGCAAGACATTCCTGACATTCTATCCCTTATCCCTCCTCTGGTGTCTTGTATGCCAGTGATCGTTGCAAATCCCAATCTCCAGCTGGCCGAACTGCATGTCATGCATCAATGGCCTCAAGTGTCTCCTCTGAAATGATTTCTGCCTTATTCTTGAGTGGTCACGGATAGACCACTAGAGACACCAATAATAAGTGTCCCACAATGCTATAGGATCATTCAGATTGTCAAGAACTGTGAAGCGATTAGAGTTAGCGAGGGCAAACATCCTCTTTCCTCTATCCACATGAAACATCCAGGATGGACGAGAGGACTAGAAGTGAACCTGAGTTACTACAATGTATCTGCGATCAGTACCTCAAAACCTTGCAATTAGTAGGATCCTCCAACAAGTGCTCACGACTGGCATTGCCTCCCAAGCCAAGGGGATCGACAAGTAAGTCGTAGCCAGCACCTTGACAGTCAGATACTGCAATGAAGTCATCAACTACAACTGAGGACAATTGTCTGCTACAAAAGCGATTTTTTTTTTTTTTTTTTTTTTTTTTTTTTTTTGTGTGTGTGTGTGTGTAGTGTGTGTTGTGTGTGTGGTGTGTGGTGTGTGTTGTGTGTGTGGTGAGTGTTGTGTGTGTAGTGTGTGTGTGTTGTGTGTGTGGTGTGTGTGTGTGTGTGTGTGTGTGTGTGTGTGTGTGTGTGTGTGTGTGTGTGTGTGTGTGTGTGTGTGTGAGAGGCGTGTAGGACAAAGCCCTCATGAGCTCTGCATGTGGATGTTAGGCCCTGTAGCTTGCCCCCATCATTTCTCTGGGGCGGGAAGGTGGCAGAG
>NW_028234428.1:29044501-29049501 GCF_977035675.1 Penaeus japonicus
TCCCCCTCCCACTCCCAAGGACTCTTACCCTCCTGACTTCCTTCCCCCTCCCCCTCCCCCTCCCCGGGACTCTTACCCTCCTGACCCCCTCCCCCACCCCCTCCCCAGGACTCTTACCCTCCTGACTTCCTTCCCCCTCCCCCACCCCCTCCCCAGTACTCATACCCTCCTGACTTCCTTCCCCCTCCCCCACCCCCTCCCCAGTACTCATACCCTCCTGACTTCCTTCCCCCTCCCCCACCCCCTCCCCAGTACTCATACCCTCCTGACTTCCTTCCCCCTCCCCCACCCCCTCCCAGGGACCCTTACCCTCCTGACTTCCCTTCCCCCTCCCCCCTCCCCCTCCCTCTTACCCCCTTCCCCCCTCCCCACCCCCCCGAGGACTCTCCCCTCCCCCTCCCCCACCCCCTCCCCAGACCCCACCCCCACCCCCTCCCCAGACCTTACCCTCCTGACTCCTTCCCCCTCCCTCCCTCCCCCTCCCCAGGACTCTTACCTCCTGACCCTTCCCCCCCCCCCCTCCCCCTTTCTCAGGACTATACCCCCTGTCGTTCGCTTCCCTGACCCCCCCCCCAGACCCTTACCCTCCTGACCCCCCTCCAAATAAAAAGAAAAAAAGGAAGACAGAGCGTTGTGATTAACATAAAATAATAAAAAATAATCTAAAATAACCCCCCTCCAGACTCTTACCCTCCTGCCTCCTTCCCTCCCCCTCCCCCCACCCCCTCCCCTCTCCCCCCCCCCCCCCACCCCCTCCAAACCCCTTTCCTTCCCCTCCTCCCCCCCCCCACCCCCACTCCCCGGGACCTACCCTCCTGACCCCTCCCCCCCCTCCTGAACCCTCAGAAACCCTCCTTCCCCGGACCCCTACCCCCATCTGACTCCTTGACTCTGCCGCCTCCCCCACCCCCCCCGTGACCTTGCCCCTTCCCCTTCCACCCTCCCTCTCTTACCCCCTGACTTTCCTTCCCTCTCCCCCTCTGACACACCTGTCCAAGGCCCCTCTCTACCCTCCTGAAACTTCCTTCCCCCTCCCCCTACCTCCCCTCACCTAGGGACTCTTACCCCTCCTGCCGGAACCCCCCCCACCTCACTGGACGCCCACCCACCCCCGCCCCCCCCCCCCCCCCCTGACTTATAATCCTTCCCCCCCCCACCCTCACCCCCCCTCCCCAGGACTCCTTACCCTCCTGACTTGTGAAATCCTTCCCCTCCCCAACCAGCCCCCCCTCCCAGGACTCTTACCCTCCTGCCCTCCATTCCCCCCCCCTCCCCCTCCCCAAAGAATTACCCTCCTGACTTCCTTCCCCCTCCCCCCCCCCCTCCCACTACTTTTACCCCCTGACCTTTCCCCCCCCCCCACCCCCCCCAGGACCCTTACCCTCCCCACTACCTCCCCCCCCCCCACCCCCTGAAATCCCCAGGACCCTTACCCTCCTGACTTCCTTCCCCCTCCCCCTCCCCTCCCCACACTTACCCTCCTGACTTCCCTCCCCCTCCCCCCCCCCCTCCCCAGGACTGTCCCCCTGCCCTTTCCCTCCTGACCCCCCCGCTTGAACGCCACCCCCTCCCCAACTCCCCTTACCCTCCTGACTTCCTCCCCCTCCCCCTCCCTCCCCACTCTTACCCTCCTGACCCTTCCCCCTCCCCTACTTACCCCCCTCCCCCCATACCCTCCTTCCTTCCCTCCCCCCCGACCTGACACCCCCTCCCCAAGTACTCTTTACCCTCCTGACTTCCTCCCCCTCCCCTAATACCCCACCCCCTCCCCAGGACTCTACCCTCCTGACTTCCCTTCCCCTCCCCCACCCCCTCCCCTACTCATACCCTCCTGACTTCCTTCCCCCTCCCCACCCCTCTCTGAAACAGGACTCTTACCCTCCTGACTTCCTTCCCCCCTCCCCCCCCCCCTCCCCAGGACCCTTACCCTCCTGACTTCCTTCCCCCTCCCCCTCCCCCTCCCAGGACTCTTACCCTCCTGACTTCCTTCCCCTCCCCCCCCCCCTCCCCAAGGACCCCCCCCCCACCTCCCCTGTTACCTCCCTCTTACCCTCCTGACTTCCTTCCCCCTCCCCCACCCCCTCCCCCGACTCTTACCCCCCTGACTTCCCCCTCCCCCCTCCCCCTCCCCAGTACTCCTACCCTCCCGACCTCCTTCCCCCTCCCCTTCCCCCTGCATAACTCTTACCCTCCTGACTTTCCTTCCCCTCCCCCTCCCCCTCCCCAGACCTTACCCTCCTGACTTCCTTCCCCCTCCCCCCCCCTCCCCCGGACCCCTACCCCCACCCCTCCCACTTCTGACCCTCCTGTCCCCCCCCCTCCCCTCCCCCACCTCCTGACTTCCTTCCCTCTCCCCCCCCCCCTCCCCAGGACTCTTCCCCTCCTCACGCCCTACCCCGCCCACCACCCCCTCCCCAGGACCCTTACCCTCCTGACTTCCTTCCCCCTCCCCCACCCCCTCCCCAGGACTCTTACCCTCCTGACTTCCTTCCCCCTCCCCTACCCCCTCCCCAGGACTCTTACCCTCCTGACCCCCCTCCCCCTCCCCCTCCCGAGGACTCTCACCCTCCTGACTTCCTTCCCCTCCCCCCCCCCTCCCAGGACTCATACCCTCCTGACTTCCTTCCCCCTCCCCCCCCCCCCAGGGCTCTTACCTCCTGACTTCCTCCCCCTCCCCCTCCCACCCCCCTCCCCCAACTCCCGACTCTTACCCTCCTGACTTTCCTTCCCCTCCCCTACCCCCCTCCCAGGACTCTTACCCTCCTGACTTCCTTCCCCCTCCCCCTCCCCCTCCCCAGGACTCTTACCCTCCTGTCTTCCTCCCCCTCCCCCCCCCTCCCCAGGACCTTTACCCTCCTGACGTCCTCCCCCTCCCCACCCCCTCCCCACGACTCTTACCCTCCTGACCCCCCTCCCCCTCCCCCTCCCCAGGACTCTTACCCTCCTGACTTCCTTCCCCCTCCCCTCCCCCCTCCCAGGACTCTTACCCTCCTGACTTCCTTCCCCCTCCCCCTCCCCCTCCCCAGGACTCTTACCCTCCTGACTTCCTTCCCCCTCCCCCTCCCCCTCCCCAGGACTCTTACCCTCCTGACTTCCTTCCCCCTCCCCCACCCCCTCCCCAGGACTCTTACCCTCCTGACCCCCCTCCCCCACCCCCTCCCCAGGACTCTTACCCTCCTGACTTCCTTCCCCCTCCCCCTCCCCCTCCCCAGGACTCTTACCCTCCTGACCCCCCTCCCCAGGACTCTTACCCTCCTGACTTCCTTCCCCCTCCCCCTCCCCCTCCCCAGGACTCTTACCCTCCTGACTTCCTTCCCCCTCCCCCTCCCCCTCCCCAGGACTCTTACCCTCCTGACTTCCTTCCCCCTCCCCCACCCCCTCCCAGGACTCTTACCCTCCTGACTTCCTTCCCCCTCCCCTACCCCCTCCCAGGACTCTTACCCTCCTGTCCCCCCTCCCCCCCCCCCTCCCCAGGACTCTTACCCTCCTGACCCCCTCCCCCACCCCCACCCCCTCCCCAGGACCCTTACCCTCCTGACTTCCTTCCCCCTCCCCCACCCCCTCCCCAGGACTCTTACCCTCCTGACCCCCCTCCCCCACCCCCTCCCCAGGACTCTTACCCTCCTGACCCCCCTCCCCCACCCCCCCTCACCCCCTCCCAGGACTCTTACCCTCCTGACTTCCTTCCCCCCCCCCCCCCCCACCCCAGGACTCTTACCCTCCAGACCTTCCCCCCCCCCTCCCCTCCCCCTCTTACCCTCCTGACCCCCCCTCCCCCACCCCCTCCCAGGACTCTTCCCCTTCTGACTTTTTCCCCCCTCCCCCCCCCCTCCCCAGGACCCTTTCCCCCCTGACTTCCTTCCCCCTCCCCTCCCCCTCCCAGAGATCTTACCCCCCTCTTCCTTCCCCTCCCCCACCCCCTCCCCAGGACTCTTACCCTCCTGACCTTCCCTCCCCCTCCCCCCCCCCCAGGACTCTTACCCTCCTGACTTCCTTCCCCCTCCCCTCCACCTCCCCTGGACCCTTCCCTCCCTCCACATTCTCCCCTCCCCCACCCCCTCCCCAAGACTCTTACCCTCCTGACTCCCCTCCCCCACCCCCTCCCCAGGACTCTTCCCCTCCTGACCCCCCCCCCCCCCCCCCTCCCCAGGACTCTTCCCCTTCTGACTTCCTTCCCCCTCCCCCTCCCCCTCCCCAGGACTCTTCCCCTTCTGACTTCCTTCCCCCTCCCCCACCCCCTCCCCAGGACTCTTACCCTCCTGACCCCCTCCCCCACCCCCTCCCCAGGACTCTTACCCTCCTGACTTCCTTCCCCCTCCCCAGGACTCTTACCCTCCTGACCCCCCTCCCCCACCCCCTCCCCAGGACTCTTACCCTCCTGTCTTCCTTCCCCCTCCCCCTCCCCCTCCCCAGGACTCTTACCCTCCTGTCTTCCTTCCCCCACCCCCTCCCCAGGACTCTTACCCTCCTGACCCCCCTCCCCCCCTGGCGCATGGGCCTCGTCACGCGCGGAATCTAATAAGGAGGGGCTGCTCGTCCTCCTCAGGGACAGCATGTCACCTCTGCTTCCTCCTTTTCCTTCCTCTTTTTTTCTTCCTCCCCTTCCTTCCTCTTTTTCTTCTTCCTCCTCTTCCTTTCTCTTTTTTCTTCTTCCTCCTCTTCCTCTTCCTCTTCCTTTCCTTTTCTTCCTTATTGCGCCTCCTCTTTCTCTTCATTTCTGTTCTTTCTTGCTCCTCTTCCTCTTCTTTCCTCTTTCTTTACTCCTCTTCTTTTTCGGGCCTCCTTCTTCTCTTCTTTCTTCCGCTACCTCCTTTTTCTTATTACTTTCTTCGCTTTCTCTTTCTTTTCTCCTCTTCCTCTTCCTTTCCTCCTCTTTCTTTCCTTTATCCCTCTTACTCTTCCTATCCCTTCCTCCCTCTTTGCGCCTCCTCTTCCTCTTCAGTTTTCTTCTTTCTTACTCCTCTTTCTCTTCACGTTCTTTCTCTTCCTTCCTCTTTCTT
>NW_028234428.1:29062001-29064501 GCF_977035675.1 Penaeus japonicus
TGACATTTACTGAGCCAACTATAAACACTTCGGTAGTATTTGCATTTACATAAACACTTCGGTAGTATTTGTATTTACATAAACACTTCGGTAGTATTTGTATTTACATAAACACTTCGGTAGTATTGATCCCATGTTCATTTAGTCATAAACACTTCCGGTAGACAAATAGATTGATTGTATTTACATATACACTTTCGAAGTAAGTAATTGTATTGAGTACAGCTAAACAACAACAAAGAACATTCCGGTAGTAATTTGCATTTAACATAAACACTTCCGGATTAGAGATGATTTTGTAAGAAAGAAGCCTAATTAGACCCAACATAAACACTTCGGTAGTATTTGTATTTACATAAACACTTCGGTAGTATTTGTATTTACATATACACTTCGGTGGTCCTAGGTTAGACCTTAAACTGCAACCGGGTAAGGAACTCAGGCTTGGGAAAGCCAGAGTTTCGGGGAGTGTACAGTCATCCCTTAACCTTACTTGCTCTCAGGTCCAACCCTGTCCAGGTTGGTAGTACCTGTTAGGGCCCCGTACCAGGGTCACGGTGAAACCATTGGCAGCAGAATGGTGGATGGTGTCAGGAAGCTTTCTATGGTACAACCATTTTTCTTTGGTTCCTGTCATCACGGGTGGGACATGGTCGGCGCCCAACAGTGCCAGCATGTTTATCAGCGGCGGAGATGCCTCCTCCAAGTTAGCTGGAGACTGCGAGCTAAGAAAGGAAACTTGGGACCCCTACTTAGTTCTTTTCTTCGTAAGAAGACGTCCCTGTCTACCCTCCTAAGGCGTGATCTTATCACCCAGGGGGCCACGGCGGGTCGTACTCGACCCATCCGTCTATGATGATGAGTATTTGCATTTACGTATATTTACACAACGTGAGACATAACTGGATATGAATTGCGTAAAAAATAGTCCCAAGAAGAGAAAGTATAATAACAAACACTGTCTATATATGGAATAAAGTATATATGGAGTAAAGCTTTGGAAAGCAAGTCATGATAATGACGAATGAAAACACACGAAAGAAAAACAAACAAAAAAAGAGCACATGAAAAATGACTTTGCAAGAATTTCCATAGTTCTAGGAACTCGATGAATATATAATAAGTAAAAGGGAAAAGAGAGGGAAAAGAGGTGCCACTGGAACCTTTGTACAGGCAAAAGCAACGTTAGAAGCACGAGGGCAAAAGGAACATTTGCAATTGCATCATAAAGACTTTTGTTGGGTTTAGGAAATGAATGAATAGATACTAGAAGTAAAAGGGTGCAGTTGAAAAACGACGAGGACCTCACAAACTAGATTGTTGTCTCAGAGGGGAGGTGTCTATAGCGGAGGCTGGGGGAGCTCGGGTCAAACATGGCTGCTGGCCTTGAGGAAGGAACGCCGAAAACATTTGCTAAAGATAATAATTTAGGAATAGGAGGAATTACAGGGAATAAGCCAAAAACATATAGTGATAAACACAAAAGAACTGAAAATAGAATTGCTGGAAGTGGGAAGTAGAAGACTAAATTAACATGATCTTATTCGTGAAGGACATGCCGTTTTGCTCTAGAAATGGATTTATACGTGCATGAATATATAAGTTCGTAATCAAAATACATATATGAAATGTACTGTTTCTGTACTTTTTTTTTATCAACTCGACATTGTCAAATAACGTCGAATGCTACATTATTTTTTCTTTCAACCTGAAGAAAATTAATCAAATGCTACTGTATCCGCTGTCTGTTTTCGTATTTACAATAATAATGGTAGCTTCGAAATTGCAATAACTATTATGTTGAAATATAGTTGTTCAGTCGTTCAACATGACTTCAGGAATCTATTCTATGAAGCATTTGTATTCACATATAGAGAGTAAGAGAGAGAGAGAGAGAGAGAGAGAGAGAGAGAGAGAGAGAGAGAGAGAGAGAAAGAAAGAAAGAAAGAAAGAAAGAAAGAAAGAAAGAAAGAAAGAAAGAAAGAAAGAAAGAAAGAAAGAAAGAAAGAAAGAAAGAGAAAGAGAAAGAGAAAGATAGAGAGAGAGAGAAAGAGAGAGAAAAAGAGAAATGTAGATATAGAAGTTTCGGTTTTACACATGTAATCGATAATAATAGAAGACTTTTCATTTTTGATTGTACGAAACCTATTTTACGCAATATCATCACAATGACACATTTGTTCAAGCTATTTCGTAAAGTGTTTGTATTTTTATCATTATTCTTTATCATTATCATCATCATCATTACTATTTTTTATTATTATTATCATTATTATCATTATTATTATTATTATTATTATTATTATCTTCATAATTATCGCCATCATTATCATCATTATCATTATCATTACTATCATTATTATCATTATCACTATTAAGGTCGTCATCATTACTTTCATTTTACTATTATTAGCACTGTTATGATTAATGTTATGATAATAAAATTCATTTCTGTTTTCATCTATTTATTCATTTATCATTATTGTTAACATTCCTGTCG
>NW_028234428.1:29107001-29109501 GCF_977035675.1 Penaeus japonicus
CCTGCGTATGGGCGTGTGCAAGTGACAGGCCCCTGTGATCCTGCGTATGGGCGTGTGCAAGTGTCTGGCCCCTGTAATCCATGTAGAGTATCGGCCCTTTAACACAGCGTGTGAGCGTGTGGAGTGTCGTCCCTATAACATCGTACAGTGCTGAAAATAATAATTTTCAATATTGAACTATATCTATTTTTGCGAAATAAATACACTTTCTCTGTATAAACATTTATTTTCTCCTTCATAGCTAATGAGGATCAACAATAGATACATTTCACATATACAAATATTAATAGCAAATGAATCTTAAATGGACATTTACTGGAAAATAATATAAATCCCGTATTACTGAAATAATATAGATATCTTATAAGCAAACAATTTAAAAAATACCTATTACAATATATACATATTGGATTCGTTAGTAAATACTTGGTTTCTTTCGTTTTCTATCTTTTCATCTCCTTTTTTTTCCTTTTTCTCCCATTTTTGTCTCTCCATCCTTCTCTTTTTTCCCTCAATATTTATTTGTCTCGGTTTCTCCGTTTCTTCTGTTAGCATGAATTTATTCCATGTAAGTCTCCTCCCTCTCCATCCTTCCCTTCCCTGTTTCCTCTCACTCTTTCTCTCTCGTTCTCTTTCTCTCCCTCACCTCATCCCTCCCCCTTTCTCTTTCACTCTTTTATATTCTCTGTTATTCTCTCTCTTTCTGAATATCTACCTCCCCCTCCCACCCCCACTCTCTCTCCCTTCCCTGTTTCCTCTCACTCTTTCTCTCTCGTTCTCTTTCTCTCCCTCACCTCATCCCTCCCCCTTTCTCTTTCAATCTTTTATATTCTCTGTTATTCTCTCTCTTTCTGAATATCTACCTCCCCCTCCCACCCCCACTCTCTCTCCCTTCCCTGTTTCCTCTCACTCTTTCTCTCTCGTTCTCTTTCTCTCCCTCACCTCATCCCTCCCCCTTTCTCTTTCACTCTTTTATATTCTCTGTTATTCTCTCTCTTTCTGAATATCTACCTCCCCCTCCCACCCCCACTCTCTCTCCCTTCCCTGTTTCCTCTCACTCTTTCTCTCTCGTTCTCTTTCTCTCCCTCACCTCATCCCTCCCCCTTTCTCTTTCACTCTTTTATATTCTCTGTTATTCTCTCTCTTTCTGAATATCTACCTCCCCCTCCCACCCCCACTCTCTCTCTCTCTCTCTGACCCCCTTTAAGAAAACAGGAAAGCGAAAGTTAAGACATTAATATTCATGAAGTTTGCATGCTATCAGAAAAAAAAACAAAGATGTTGAGTTTAAATTTCAATAATGCTTTACTTATTAGAAACAGTATTCTGTACTAAATTCATGTTTATTGAAATTTGAAAACTATGCAGGTGTAGGTCCTGTTCATCATTACAAACGGTCGTCTTTGCAAAATATTCCTAGACATGAGATTTTTTATAGATATAACTGTAAGGTCTAACATGATAATGATAACAGTAATAATAATGAAAATAGTTATAATGTCAATAATAAAAATAGTTAAGGTGATGATTATAATGGACATAATTGAGATAATGATAATTAAGAAAATGATTTTGAAAATATCAATAATTACAATGAAAAAAAAAAAATATATATATATAATAAAAGTCGTAATAACAAAGTCCATAACAATGATAGGAACAACAATCACAAGTATTATTACAGAAACAAAAATGATAATAACATTGATTACAATAATAACAATGAAATATGATGGCAATGTTAACAACAATAATGGTTATAATAGTAATCACCCTAATTATTATAATCATGATAACTATTATCATCAATATCATTGTTATTATCGTTAGCATGATCATAATAATAGTAATAATGATAATAACATAAACAGAAGTTCTCACAAACGATATCATAATCAATAACAATGATAATCATAATAATATGAAATAAGCAATAAGTATATAATCACTCGGTTCATAAGACTTCAATCGGAAACAACACTAATTTATTCTACTATACGAATTTGTAGAGAGAGAGAGAGAGAAAAAATAGATTTAAAAAAATCAAAATATTAACCTACATCTCAAAGTAAAATATTAACAAGAATTTCATTATACTTTCCTAATATATAGTTTATGAATTCCCTGGAGATCATGCACAAGGGAAACTAATATTTAATTGTTAGTAAGTCAACTTTAAACTCCTACGCCAGCTAGTAAATAATGTAGAGCATATACATGGTAATGATAACCATAGCTATGGCCATGATATCCATTAAAAAATATATAAAAAAAGATAAATAAATTAAAAAAAGGAAAAAGGTATGTGCTTATTAAATGTAGAATGACGTTCAGATGATTTGATTAACACATGACTGGTCCATGGGGGACTGTGGTCATGAAACAGGGGATGAAAATCATGTCTGATAAAGAAATATTGCATTCATAGTGTGAAATGAAAAATTAGATTAGCTAAATCTCGGGGAGACGGGTCAGTTAGATTCAATTTTCTGGTGATTAA
>NW_028234428.1:29132001-29134501 GCF_977035675.1 Penaeus japonicus
TACTTTAGGATTTACAGGGACTCTTTATCTTGCCTCGTGAAACGCAAACTTCTGTTGAAACTTGTATTAGTGTTTGAGTTACGGCGGTCTTAACTCAGGCCTGGCTTGAACTTACGTATCAATGGTCATATGTTCGGAGATGAGTTAAAGACCTCTTGCGGACATTTCGAGGTCTTGTTTTGACTCTCTCTTGGGATAAGTTTAATGTACATGCACGCACACGCACACGCACACGCACACGCACTTGCACACGCACTCGCACTCGCACACACACATACACTGTGTGTATGCGTGTGTGTGTGTGATCCTCATTAGAGATAAATTATATATATTTTTTTTTCATACGCATTCGCATATGAATAAGCACAACTTCAACAGCTTATTTAGATTCAATGAATTAAATGTATATATTCATTCACTTCAACTTGGAACGAGTCTTAATAATAAAAAAACAACAAAATTTGTGTGTTTGCCAATGAAATACTCAAGATGGCTCTTAATTATATACTAATGAATCAACATTTCCAAACATGCGCTTTGAAAAAAAAATTCATAATCAAAAAGACGAAAAAGGGAAATTCATTACATTCAAATGCCAGGGAGAAGAACTAGAAAAAAGGGAAGAGGTTTTTTTTTCAATTAAGAACATGAGGGAAATACTATCACGCATAGAAGCACTTGAACAAACAAGCAAACACACACACACACACACACACACAAGGGAGACAAATGAAAGAAAATAAATCACTCAAACACATAAAAACACTTCCAATTAAAAACTCATATCCACACTTTGTATGTGAATTGTAGATTTTTTTTTTTTTTTTTTTTTTTTTTTTTTACTAAACAGTATCGTTCGCAAGGCCTTGTTGAAGAAATTGAATATCGGTTACGTATATTGCATAATCAACTTTATTTTCAGCACTGTAATTCAATATGTTTGATTTCAAAGCACCAAGGATAAGCAAAATAAAAGTGTAAATGAAAGAACTGAAATATTGATCAATATAAGTGTTCGGCACCTAAATATTTGGGTTTAAAGTAAGGATGATTAATAAAAGGAATAATAGTTATTAAAATAGAGAGGAAAAAATAAATGAAAAAACAAGAATTAAAATGTTTTTTCTTTGTGAAAAATGTATACGTATATATTACGCTATGAAATTATTCCTTTTTTATTTTTTTCTTTGTCAAAGATAATGCTTAACCACGATCATACAAGCGTTGAAAAAGAGATCACGAACACTCATTATGAATGATAACCTCAATAACCTTAATAGAACAACAACACAAAACCAACCTGTTTTTCATTCAATAAAATAATCCTATTTCCACCATGTAAGAGGTACGTGAGATTCTTCTTACAGTTATTAGTGGGTATTATATAAACTCTATTAAACTGCATTATCTGAATTATCATGAAACTATGAAGTGCATGGGCCTTAGTATTAATGACATGAATTAAGATGATACCGGAAATCATAATTACATAAATAGCGAAGATAATGAGAAAAGGGATGATATTGAGAATAAGAAAATAATGATAATGATAATTATAATAATGTTAATAACAATAATAGTGGTGATAATAATAATGATTAGAATAACAGTGGATATGATAGTAATAAAAGTAATGATAATGACAATGATAATAATAATGATAATGATGATGATAATTAACATGATACGGTAATAAAGATAATGATAACCATCACTATTACCAAACATTGTGAATGATAATGATAGTGAGAGTAACAATAATTACAATAATAATGATAACGATGATAGTTATAATGACAATGTTAATGCCAATAAGGTAGTAGTAGTAGTCGTACTTCCAATACTACTAATTATGAAAATTCCTGTGATACAGATGATAGTAATACTAAAGATTATGATAATTATTATGATGATAATGATAGTACCAATAATGCTGACAACATTAACGGTAATATTAAAAGTAAGAGCAACAACAATGAGAAGGATAGTACTAAAACGATAAACAGAAAAAAAAAAGTAAAAAAAAGAAAAAGAAGAAGAAAAAAAAAGATGAACTAAAGAAGAAAAAAAGTCACATCAATAATGAAATATTTTAATGATCTGAATAAACACGTCACCAACATGTCCATAAAATAAATCATATTCATTTCAATTTCAGAATTTACACATTTTACAGCAAATGTGAACACCAACATTAGATAATCCTAAGATCTCATTAGATTTTCTAAGCAGAAAAAAAAGAAAGAAAGAAAAGAAAAAAGAATAACGAAGTGGGAAACTATAACGTTGATGTGAATGTATTAAGACTTTGTTGTTATTATTTTTATTATTATTATCATTATCATTACTATTATTATTAGTGTTGTTGTTATCATCTTTCTTATTATCACTATCATTATTATTATTATCATTTTATCATCATTACTATTATTCCCATTATCATTTCTATTACTATTATCATTATTATTGTTATTAAGATTATGGATATTATTCTCATTAT
>NW_028234428.1:29167001-29177942 GCF_977035675.1 Penaeus japonicus
GAGAGAGAGAGAGAGAGAGAGAGAGAGAGAGAGAGAGAGAGAGAGAGAGAGAGAGAGAGAGAGAGAGAGAGAGAGAGAGAGAGAGAGAGAGAGAGAGAGAGAGAGAGAGAGAGAGAGAGAGAGAGAGCGAGAGATACTTCCCTTTAGATCATAAAATCCAATGATATGTAAATTAGTTACTTCCCTGCAAAATCCTTATATCTATCGATCTAAACATATACCCTTCTCCATCTTCTTATTAACCCACAATCTTTATTCTTCTCTCTTTTCTCTCTCTATCATTTCAGAGCTTACCGCTTCTCCTGTTCCTTGGATCATAAGAAAAAAGATACCTTTTCCATTCCGCTCATTAACCTTTTCACAGAATCTTTCTTATATTATTAATTTTTCGCCTCCTCTCTTTCTTTTTTCTTTTTTTTTTTACTCTTTCTCTCTCTCTTTCTCCCTCCCTCTCTCTATTTTTCTCCCTCTCTCTCTCTCTCTCTCTATTTATCTATCTATCTTTGTCTTTCTCTCTCTCGTTCGCACTTTCTCTCTCTTTTACTCTCTCTCTGTCTCTCCCTTTCTTGAAAATGACATACTTATCTATTGTTCATTAAAGCTTACTTTTGTTCTGTTCTTTATTTCAAAATTTTCATTAAAAAAAATCTTTCCTTTCTTCTGTTTTTTTTTTTTTTTTTTCTTTTTTTTCTTTTTACTTATCACCTTATTTCTGTGATTCAATTTATATTTTCATATTTTCTATCGTTTTTACCTTACTTTCTCTTCCTCTCTTTCTCTATTTACCTCTTCTCCTTTTTTATTTTCTTCCTTCTTTCTCCTCCTTCTTCTCTTTCTCCCCTTTATCACCATTTATCTTCCTCCTCCTTCTTTCCCATCCCTTCCCGCATTACTTCTTATTCCTCCAAAATATCCTTTCTCAAACCTTTCATTATCTCTGCTTCACTCTTTTCTTACACCTCTCTTCTCCTCTTGTTTATCTTATTTATCTTTCTATTTTTGTGTGCTTGTAATTTTTGTTTTTTCTGTTTTCTATATTCATTTTTCATTTCTACCCCATTCTCTTTATCCTTTTTTTGTAATTTCGTTTCCTTATATTTTTTCTTGTTATAAATGTTTCTCTTAATGTTTCATTTTTATTTTCATATAGCTGTTTCTCTTAGCATTATCCTTTATTCTTTTTTTTTTTTTTTTTTTTTTTTAGGAGGGGAGGGCTAATCACTCTCTCTTTGTTTCTTATTATCTTTTTTAAATCTTATTTCTTTGTCTTGTTCGTACCTTTTCACTCTCTCTATCTCTATCCTTCATTTCATCGCTCTCTCTTTCTCCTTATCCTCTCTTTCTTTATATAATATCTTTCACCGTGTGGTTTCCCCTTCTCTTTGATTTCTTTCTCTCTTTTTATGTCCTATCTTCCTCTTCCTACTCCTCATAGTTTTTTATTCGCTTTTTATAATACCTCTTTCTTTTCATGTATTTCCTATATTCTCTTATATTCCCCTCTTCATGTTATACCCGTTTTCTCTTCATTTCTTTTTCTCGTGTTTTCCCTCGCTCTCCATGCTCTCTCATTCTTTTCATTTATTACTTTCCCCTTGTTTCCTTTCAATATTCTTACCATCTCTTTCCCTTCATGTTTTATCCTTCCCTTCATGATTCATTTCACTCTTTATGCTATCTCTTTCCTTTCATGCATTCTTCCCCTCATTTCCCTCACATTCTCCATTCTATTCCTTTCCCTTCTAGCATTATCCTCCTCATGCCTTTTCCCTCACTATGCAAGCTATCTCTACATTCTCTCCATGTCTTCTCCTTCCCCTTACTTATCACACCATCTCTCTCCCCCTCATTGAGTCTCCATCCCTCCTTCCCTCATTCCTCATACCCTCTTTCCTCCTTCGGTCGAAACCCCATCACATCCCGTTTAAAAGGATCTGATGCCGAATCTCGAAGGAATCTTTTACGTGAAGGCTTAAAGGATTTTCAAAGGCTTTATTTTCCCTCACGCAAGACAACGGGAGTCACGGAACTGGTGGCGAATCTGACCATTTGTGTCGGATCTGCACGAGCGATTTTTTTTTTTTTTTTATAGAGGGGGGGGGGGGTATGCGTTTCAACCTAGCTTAGAATTCGGATTATTGTGTTATTACGATTAATGCACGGAGGAACACGTCAAGTATCTTTCTCTTTTCCCGGTGTATATCTATCGCTCTCTCCGACTGGCTATCTGTACAGCAGTCGGTCTATCTATCTTTCTATTTATCTATTTTTCTATTTATCTATCTGTCAGTCTATCTGTCTATCTATAGTAGTATATACAGCAAATTGAATAAATAAGTGCATTTTAGAGAAAAAAGATAACTAGCTCCTTGACATTTCGAGTAAAACATTTTATTTTACAATATCATTTATAAAGAGAGAGAGAGAGAGAGAGAGAGAGAGAGAGAGAGAGAGAGAGAGAGAGAGAGAGAGAGAGAGAGAGAGAGAGAGAGAGAGAGAGAGAGAGAGAGAGAGAGAGGCGGGAAGGAGGAAAAGGTAGAAATAGAATCAAAACAAAACCAATGCGAGAGCGAGTAAAAAAAGAGCGAAAGCAAGAAAGAGAAAGAAAGAGAAAGACTAAAAACAAAACATGAGGGAGAAAGAGAATAAAACAACACAAAAGAGAGAGAGTTCAACAACAAAAGAGAGATTAAAACAAACGCTAAAACAAAACAAGAATGAGAGCATGAGAGAGCGAGAGAATACAAACAAAGCAAGTTCCAGAGCGAGCGAGCGAGATAGATAGATATATATAGATATACAGATTGAGAGAGAGAGAGAGAGAGAGAGAGAGAGAGAGAGAGAGAGAGAGAGAGAGAGAGAGAGAGAGAGAGAGAGAGAGAGAGAGAGAGAGTGTGTGTGTGTGTGTGAGGGTGGAGAGAAAAAGAGAGCAAGAGAAAGAGAGAGAGAGAGCGAGCGAGCAAGAGAAAGAGAGGGAGAGAAAGAGAGAGAGAGAGAGAGAGAGAGAGAGAGAGAGAGAGAGAGAGAGAGAGAGAGAGAGAGAGAGAGAGAGAGAGAGAGAGAGAGAGAGAGAGAGAGAGAGAGAGAGAGAGAAAGCGAGAGAGATAACCAGAACAAAGCAAGTACCAACACTAAAGACGATATGCACTGCTACCTCACCAGAAACGTCAGGATAGCAAGTCAGTGTTAAATGATTAGATAAAAGGGATTATGTTAGCGCCATTGTTACCTTTACTCGGTCACCTACAACGGAAAGAGGGACGCGTGCTTACCCAGTCAACACTCTTGCTCTCGCTCTAATTCTCTCTCTGACAACGTTGCTTCACAAGGCTATATTGTCCTTCTTTTAAAGTCCTCTTCCTTTGTTAGGTAATTTTTTTTTCTTTTTTTTTTTTCCTCGTCCCATTGAGCGCCTGGGTTTGTATTTCATTGCACGCAGCTTCCTCCCCCCTCCCCCCCCCCTTTTTTTGGGTAAGGGTTAACTGGCCGTATTCTTTAAGCTTCCCCGGAAAAAATAGGGAAGACGGGATCCAAGGCAAAGGGATGGGATGGGGAGAGGGGTGGGGTGGGGGTGGGGGTGGGGGGGAGTGGGCATGACAAGTTTTTCGTAACCCCTTTTTTTTTGTGTGTGATCTGTAGCGAACAATGGTGAGAGAATTTGTTTAACACACACAGCTAGACTGCTGGGACGACCACTGCGGAGACTTTGCTTAACTTGAAGACTTAATAGTTTAATGGTGATTATAATCTTGATAATGATGGGATTACAAATAAAGTTTATTTATTAATCACGCGTCTTTTCCCTTTGAAGATTCATCGGAGTTGAGCTTAGCGACACGAACAAAGATATTGCTCTCTCTCTCTCTCTATCTCTCTTTATTTTTCTCTCTCTCTCTCTCTCTCTCTCTCTCTCTCTTTATTTCTCTCTCTCTCTCTCTCTCTCTCTCTCTCTCTCTCTCTCTCTTTATGTCTCTCTCTCTCTCTCTCTCTCTCTCTCTCTCTCTCTCTCTCTCTCTCTCTCTCTCTCTTAAAGTCCGCGGGACAGTTTATAGAGAAAGATTTCCAACGTCAATTTAAGCTGATTGCGGTTGTCTCATCCAATCAGATGACTCCATTGCTTTGTGACGTCACTGGGTAAACGGACCATTCAAATTCGACGTCCTGACGATCATTACCGCTAATTGGCCTCGAACTACAGTGCATCGAGATCGTAACTGTCGTACTTTACCTGACCATAAACTGGCTGGCAGTCGAACAATCACGGGCGAAATGTGAACTTTGGTAACTACAGTCACTCACTTTCATGGGGGTGATAGAAGGGGTGGAAGGGAGGGAGGGAAAGGGGGGGATGGAGGACGGAGAGGGAAGAGAGGGGGAGGGTGAAAGGGGGGGAGTGGAGGAGGGAGAGGGGGAAGAGAGGGGTGGAAGGGGGGGAGGGGAAGGGAGAGGGAATAGGGAAGTGAGGGGGGAGGGTTGTGGAAGAGGGAGAGGGAAAGGAGGGTGGAGGGGGGATGGGGCGTGGAGAAGGGAGGGGAAATATGGAAGAGGGGGTGGAGGGCGAGGGGGAAGAGGGGTGGAGGTGAGAGAGAATAGGGAAGTCAGGATAGAAAAGTGGGGGAGGGGATGGAGGGAAAATGGAAGAGAAGGTTGAAGGGATAGAGGAAAAGCGAAAGGAAGAAGGGTAGAAGGAAAGGGAAGGGAGAATGAAGGGATAATGGGGTTGGAAGGGGAAGGTAAGGAAAGAAAAGGGGACGAGAGGGTGGAGGGGGAGATGAAAAAGGAAATAGGGTTTATAAGGGAAAGAGGAGAAGGGGGAGGGATAGAGGAGAAAGGAAAAGAGGCGGAAAAGGAAAAGAAGAAATGGAGAGGGGGGTGAGGGTGGGGGTACTCGATCAGGGGTTGGGGTAGAGGTTAGAGATTGGGAGGGGGAGAGTGGAGGGGGTGGGGGATAGTGAAGGGGATGGGGAAGGCGTGACTAGGGTGGTAGGGTTACGGTGAGTAATGGCTAGGGAAGATTCAGGGAGTACGTGACAAGAGGAGAAGGAGGGGGGGGGGGATTGGGTTGAGGGCAGGCGGCAGATAAGGGAAGGGGGAAGTGGGGGAATGAGAGACTTGGAGTTTGGGTGTGTGTGTGGAGTGGAGAGGTGGGGGAGTGGGGGGGGGGGTATAATGGAGAGTGGGGGGAGGTATATGTGATTAGTTTGCTAACATACTATTTTATGTTCTGATATAACCTAATCTGAGGTTTCATATTTATTATATTTATATATATCCATCTATCTTATATAATCGATCAAATGTATCTTATGTATATATCTATCTTTCTCTCTCTATCTATCTATCTATCTATCTCTCTATATATCTCTCTATCTCTCTACCCACGCACACAAACAGACACATACAAGTATATACCCGTTGACATACACCCATGTGCGTGAACTCAACCACATCTCTGACATTACGAGAACCGAAGTGGGATCTACCTACACTTATTTTCCCAATACCTCTATCACTTACGTCCTTGGCATCCAACTCCCCTAAGTCCCGAGCTCCTCCTAGCCAAAGGTCGACTGAGAATCGAACCTTTACATATTACATGGAGATTCCGCTGCACAGCCTGTAAGCCTCTTTCCAAGGCCGAGGGATATCATTGATTCATAGCCTGTGCATCTCTTCCGATCGTGTGAGGGGAGAGACAGCACGAGGCACTTCTCTTGATGCTCAGGCGTGTGCAGACTCATCTATACATAGGCCTATGTTCAATGGAACTCATATGTGCACATATGTAATCAAACACATGCACACACACATACACACACACACACACACACACACACACACACACAGACACATACATACACACACACACAAAGACACACACACACACACACACACACACACACACACACACACACACACACACACACATACACACACACATACATACACACTAAAGTGTTTCAATAACTGTAACTTCTCCCAAACCATAAAACTTCGAGTAGTCGTAATGATGTTCTAAAACAATCAAGAGAAGCTCATATGGAAGATATTGATTGTTATGAGGCTAAGATGATGTGTAGATTATTATACAAAAAAGTGTGACATTAACAAACGGAAAAGGATGCAGGGGAGCTGGAGTAAATAATACTGGAGATAGTGAAGAAATTTTGTGATTTGGATTGGCATATGGTGATGCTGAAGAAGAAAATATCACTGAAGATTATTTTCTAAATCAAGTAAAACCCCAAAAGGGAGCTGTAGGAAAGCAGATTGGTCGGAAGTGGTAAAAATGCAAAACGACATAGTCTCTTGAGGAGCAGTCAAGAAATGCTAGAACAACAGGAAATCCTTTGATTCACGTTTCCCCTAAAAGAGTAATACACAATTATATAAAACCTGTGTAGAAAACATGCATAGCAAGGCCTTATAGAAAGTTAATTAGAAGACCTAATGGTTCTTCAAAATAAATGAGTTTAGAAGACATTCATCAGGCAATTTTTTTAGACTGTTTCATAAAAAAAGGTTCTACATATTAAAGAAATATAATTTGCTCTCAAGGCTTACTATATAAGAATTAACACCATTTTCATTATGCTGACACAAATATTGATTGCAGGATTGCAACTTCATAACAAAATAGTTATTTTTTTTCTCAACTGCAAAACCACTAACAATAATAATTATTTACCATCTAGCTTAAAAATGCTATACGTAACACTACCATTGAGTGTCTTAGATCCCTGAAATAAAATCCAGCCTCTGCCAAGAGAGTTTGCCGAAATTATCACTTTGCGTTCAGCTGCAAACACGGTTGCATTGTCGATATTCATAACTGGCATCCAAACATTAAACAATACTTATGCATAAATTCGGAAGGTGGCTTTCCAGGGAAGTGTTTCATCTGCATCGACAGACACTTACATATTACAAATGCCAATTGGTGAAGAATACGTGTGAAACGCCAAAAATATCATAAAAAAAACAATGTATGAAAAATGTGTGTGTGTGTGTGTCAAACACACACACACACAAATGATGACAAATCATGCTAATAGTAATGATAATGATAATGAAGATGATGACAATGATGAATTATTAGATTAGAAATGATAAAAAATATAGATAAGAAAATAAGAAAAGATAATGATAATAAAAAAATGTAAAAATAATGATAACCATAGTGATAATGATGACGACAACAACACTAATAACAAGGGAAGTAATAATCATTGTAATAATTACACAAACGCTAATATAAAATTCACAACTATAGCAATAAAAATCACGATAATAGAAATGATAATATCAGCAGAAGCAAAAGTGCTAATGACAATCATGATAATGATGATAATAGCGATGATGATATTAGCAGTAGTAATGATACTAAAAATGAATATAATGATGATGATGATAATTATAACAACAACAAATATCATTATTATCTATAAAATCAATAAAATTAACACTTATCATAGCAACAAGAGTAATAATGATGATAATAGTAACGATCATAATAATAAAAACAATTATGATAGAATTGATAGTAATGATAATGATAACAATAACTATTTTCATATTAACAACAATTATCATAATGATTATAACAATAATTACAACGATTATACAGGATTGCAACAATCTTCGTCTGTGCAACACACTCGACGAACACAGTTATTTAAGCTCGCTGTTCCATTCAGAGGATACCCTTCACTTACCTTGCCCATTAACTCCGCCCCCTTACATCGAACGGCTCAATAACTTCCTTCCTTCCTTCATTCCCTCTTCCCCTCTTCTCCATCCTCTTCTCCTCTTCTCCATCCTCTTTTCTTCTTCTTCTCTGCGTCATCTCCCTCCCCCCTTCGCTTCTTTCTTCCCCAAGCTTCCATCCCGAAAACCCCTGTGATATTTTTAGCCACTGAAAGGCAGAGGCAAAATGTACAGCTTCGCTTCGTCCTGCATATTAAGAAAGAGTCGTAGCTTTGGCGAGTAAAAATACGTTGATTCTACAATTTACAGACCAGAGGGGAATTCAGAAGGCTGAGAGAGGGGAGGAGAGACTGCGTCAGAATTAGGTTGATGATATAGGCGTGATGCAGTACTTAGTTATTGTCGATTAGGCATCTTCTATGATGATTAGTGCATTAATTAGGGCGTGCTGAGTGAGTACTTCTTAGACATGTTTTGTGGAGGATAGCGTCTTCATAATTATGTGAGATGAGACGGATCTTAATGAGTATAAAGAATATGAGCTACGTATTCTTAAATTAGGGGAGGAGATGCGGATGAGAATGAGGTGATTCGAGAGAAGGCAGAATGTAGGGTATGAGAGACGTGATGACTGACAGAGTGTTTAGGAGATGACGGAGGTCTGAGGGAGGTGTATGTCGCGGACGGGAGGCTGCAAGGAGAAGAGGAGAGACGATGTGAAAGAGGGGCTTTAGGAGGAGAGGCGGTCGGCATGAAGTCTAAGCTAGAGAGACGGAGGTGAAGTAGTTGTATGAGATTCTTATGCTGACGGAGGGGCTGATATTCAGATGTGAATGAGGTTGCGGTAGTAGACGGAGGCTCAATGAGGGATGAGCTGGAGGCTTTTTGGAAGGAGGGGAGGAGAGGCGGAGGCTGAAGGAGGGGAGGAGAGGCGGAGGCTGAAGGAGGTTATGAGAGTCGGATGCTTATGAATGGTAGGAGATACGGAGGCATCACGGAGGTGCATGATCAGAGACGGATGTGACGTCTGGGTGGAAGGCGGAGGCTGAATGAGAGAGGCGGATGCTAAGAGGGAGGAGAGACAGGAGCTTCAAGGAGGGGGGGGAGCGGAAGGGGGGGAGGAGAGACGGAGGCTGAAGGAGGGGAGGAGAGACGGAGGCTGAAGGAGGGGAGGAGAGGCGGAGGCTGAAGGAGGGGAGGAGAGACGGAGGCTGAAGAGTGGAGTATAGCGGGAGTCTTGAAGTATGTGAGGCTGACGGATGCTCACGGAGGGGAGGGGGGGAGGCGGAAGGAGGGGAGGAGGGAGGGAGGCTGAAGGAGGGGAGGAGAGACGGAGGCTGAAGGAGGGGAGGAGAGACGGAGGCTGAAGGAGGGGAGGAGAGACGGAGGCTGAAGGAGGGGAGGAGAGACGGAGGCTGAAGGAGGGGAGGAGAGGCGGAGGCTGAAGGAGGGGAGGAGAGACGGAGGCTGAAGGAGGGGAGGAGAGGCGGAGGCTGAAGGAGGGGAGAGAGGAGAGATGAAGGAGGGAGGAGACGGAGGCTGAAGGAGGAGAGACGGAGGCTGAAGGAGGGGAGGAGAGGCGGAGGCTGAAGGAGGGGAGGAGAGACGGAGGCTGAAGGAGGGGAGGAGAGACGGAGGCTGAAGGAGGGGAGGAGAGACGGAGGCTGAAGGAGGGGAGGAGAGGCGGAGGCTGAAGGAGGGGAGGAGAGGCGGAGGCTGAAGGAGGGGAGGAGAGACGGAGGCTGAAGGAGGGGAGGAGAGACGGAGGCTGAAGGAGGGGAGGAGAGACGGAGGCTGAAGGAGGGGAGGAGAGACGGAGGCTGAAGGAGGGGAGGAGAGGCAGAGGCTGAAGGAGGGGAGGAGAGGAGGAGGCTGAAGGAGGGGAGGAGAGGAGGAGGCTGAAGGAGGGGAGGAGAGGCGGAGGCTGAAGGAGGGGAGGAGAGGCGGAGGCTGAAGGAGGGGAGGAGAGGCGGAGGCTGAAGGAGGGGAGGAGAGGCGGAGGCTGAAGGAGGGGAGGAGAGGCGGAGGCTGAAGGAGGGGAGGAGAGGAGGAGGCTGAAGGAGGGGAGGAGAGGCGGAGGCTGAAGGAGGGGAGGAGAGGCGGAGGCTGAAGGAGGGGAGGAGGGGGGGAGGCTGAAGGAGGGGAGGAGAGGCGGAGGCGGAAGGAGGGGAGGAGAGGCGGAGGCTGAAGGAGGGGAGGAGAGACGGAGGCTGAAGGAGGGGAAGAGAGGCGGAGGCTGAAGGAGGGGAGGAGAGAGGCTGAAGCTGAAGAGGATGGGAAGGAGAGGCGGAGGCTGAAGGAGGGGAGGAGAGGCGGAGGCTGAAGGAGGGGAGGAGAGGCGGAGGCTGAAGGAGGGGAGGAGAGACGGAGGCTGAAGGAGGGGAGGAGAGACGGAGGCTGAAGGAGGGGAGGAGAGGCGGAGGCGGAAGGAGGGGAGGAGAGACGGAGGCTGAAGGAGGGGAGGAGAGACGGAGGCTGAAGGAGAGGAGGAGAGCGGAGCTGAAGAGGGAGAGACACGAGGGGAGGAGAGGCGGAGGCTGAAGGAGGGGAGGAGAGGATGCTTCGGCATCCGGTGAAGGAGGAAAAGGAGGAGGGAGCAGGCTGAGGAGGAAGGGGTGGAGAAGGAACGGAGGCGAGGCTTCGTAGGCTGAAGAAAGGAGCGAGGCCTGAAGGGAGGAGAGGACGAGGCTGAGGAGGAGAGGAGAGACGGAGGCTGAAGGAGAAGAGGAGAGGCGGAGGCTGAAGGAGGGGAGGAGAGGCGGAGGCTGAAGGAAGGGAGGAGAGGCGGAGGCTGAAGGAGAAGAGGAGAGACGGAGGCTGAAGGAGGGGAGGAGAGGCGGAGGCTGAAGGAGAAGAGGAGAGGCGGAGACTGAAGGAGGGGAGGAGAGGCGGAGGCTGAAGGAGGAGAGGAGAGGCGGAGGCTGAAGGAGGAGAGGGGAGGCTGAGGATGGGAGTGAGAGGGGAGGTGCAGAAGGAGGGGAGGAGAGGCAGAGGCTGGAAGGAGGAGGAAGAGGCGGAGGCTGAAGGAGGGGAAGTCGAACTGAAGATGGAAAAAAAGGAGAGGAGGGCTGAAGGAGGGAGGAGAGGCGGAGGCAGAAGGAGGGGGAGAGGCGAGCTGAGGAGAGGAGGGGAGGAGAGGCGGAGGCTGAAGGAGGGGAGGAGAGGCGGAGGTGAAGGAGAGGGAGGAGAGAGCGGAGGCTGAAGGAGGGGAGGAGAGGAGGAGGCTGAAGGAGG
>NW_028234428.1:29190542-29193042 GCF_977035675.1 Penaeus japonicus
TGAGCGAAAGAAGAAAGAGCGTGACACAATTCCTATTGATATGCAATAAGCCAGAGTGATAGTCACTTTGCCAGCTGGGTCTATTGGATTTCGAAGACGATGAACCCTGTTAAATGTCTCCGAAAGAAAAGAAAAGAGAGAAGAAAAGAAAGAACTGCCATTTTGATGATTTGGATTAACGATTCTCTTGTTATCTCTTTATTTATATATTCGTTCTAACATCTAACACTTTTTATACAAACATATACACATACATATATACACTCATTATCATCATCATCATCTTCATTATCCTTATCATTGTCATTATCACTATCATCATTATTATTATTTTACTCATCATTATTTATCTTCAATTTGTTATTTTTACTTTTTCTTCTGAGCCGTTATCTAATCTCTAACGACACACGGCATGTGGTCAACAAAATAACGAGATATAAAATAAATTATCTTATCTTTTTTGTCTTCACACTTCATTTTTTTTTTTTTCTTGTTATTGCTATCATCCTTTCATTTCTAGTTTTATCGTGTTTTTCTCATATCAACTTTCTGTCATATAATCCTTCTATTGATTATTTCATCAAATCAAAGAACGAAGACTTGTGAAGTTTGCACCCCCCCCCCACCCCGACTAGATCCATCTAGTACCACCCCCTACCACCCCCTACCCCCCCACCCCTCATCCTTTTCCACATCCTCCTCTACCCCTCTTATTCGCTCTCTCCCTCATCCTATCGCTCTTAAACTCCTGTCTACTTCTACGCTAATTTCTCACTCTTCTCTTCCCTCGTCATTCTAGCTCTACCTTTTATCTCGCTCCTTATCCTGTCCTACCTCCATCCTATCCCTATCCTGCCCAGCATCCCGCAGTAATTCATAGGGGAGTTGAGCACAATGTACCACTTCCTCCCGCGGCAGCCTCCTTATTTTTTTACGATTTTGTATATTTTCGTTTTACTCTGGCCCTTATTTTACTAGTATTTTGTTTATCTATTTTTTTTATTATTCGTTGTAAATAGAGAGCCATATATAAATAAGTCTTTGGTTATCCACCTTCCGAGTAACTGATTCACGTGGTGTGCGGATAACAAACCATCCGCATCTGCTGCGATTGTTTTTGCTCCTTTTTTCATTGTTTCATTGTTCTATTTCGTTATAATGATTTCTTTTTATTTATCAAGCATTTTGATTTCACTTTTATTACCAAATCAACGCTTTACTTTTATCATTTTACTCATGGAATCGCATTGAATACGTATATTTTATTGTTAATGGATTTTTATGCACGGTTGCTCCTGACTTTCTAGTTGTATTGATAACAACTCCATTTAAATGTTTACCATCTATTGTTTTATTGTTTTACCGCTACACCTCCGTCCGCGTTAGGTCATGTAACCCAATGTTTTTTGCTAAAATAAATGAAGTGGGTATTCTGGCCAGAGATTACGTTTTTGGATTTACACCAGGAAATACTGAAACAAGGTTGTACTGTCTCTTATACTTGCCGAGGTGTATTCATGCTGGATGTGTTATGGATTCATGTTTACACTTAATATTGAACCTTTACGCCGCTTTTAGTTTTACCTTTTCGTTTAACTTTGAATTTTACGCATCTTAATTTTTTTTTTTCTGAATCTTATTTTTTTACTTCGTCTTTTACCCCCGCTTTTATTCCTACTACTACTTTTATTCCTTACTTCTTACGGGCTATAGCTTAGCTATTAGTTTAATTTCATTTTTGCAGGCCCTTTTGGCGTTTGTTTTATTAAGTAGATTTTTCAGAACCTCCGGCACTTTTACGATAATCCTAAGCCCTTCCGGCATAGTTTTAGTTATTTTCAGGCCACCTGGCATTTTTTAGTCTTCTTTTTTTTAAGATTTAATCTTACCTCAGTGCCGTCTGCACATATTGTTTGAATTTCATTACTTATATCTGTGCCATCTCCATACTATTCACGCTCCTGGTAGACCTATACTTCCGGGGATTAGTTTGAATAAGAGGTCGTGGCGGTTCTAAGCCTTAAACTAGTTCACTCACCCCCTTTGGCGAAGAATGAACAGGGCGCCCTCCCCCCCCCTCCTACTTTTCCTTGGCACCTAATCCCGAGGACTCCCCCTTCACGGTGACCTCTTTTGGGTTCCTCAGTCACGTGACCTTCCAGACTATTCCTATATTTTTGTTTTGTTTTATTTAGCTTATTCACAGAGAAAATATTATGATCATCATCTTCCTCTTTTTCATAAAAAATTATCTCAAAGTTTTTTTTTTTGTCTAATTCCAATACTATTAACTCTAATCAGTCCATTATTTTAACGACATGAAGCTAATAGTCAAACACGATATCTAAACCCTTGTGATTTAGACAAAAACGGGGCTTCTCTATTTTGCTTTCCTTAAATCTCACTAAATGCATCCATCTCCTTTCTATTCACTGTACGATCTTAATAGAATCTAGTTCTCTGTCTCTGTCTGTCTCTCTCTCTATTTTTCTTCTCTGTC
>NW_028234428.1:29198042-29203042 GCF_977035675.1 Penaeus japonicus
AAGCAAAGCGAAGCCAAGCAAAGCCACTCCACGATGATTAGCACTAAAGCAGCAGTAAAAAAATAGACGAAAAAGGAAAAAAGAAATAGCAAAGGCTGACTTAGATGTAGTCTAGCTTGAAGGCATGCGGTAGTAAAGTGGATAGGTTGATGGGATGGTTGATAGGGGAGGGATCGGGGAGGGGGGGTTAGGGGGGAGGGGGGGTTAGGGGTGAGGTCGTAATTGATGGGGTAAGGGATGTGGGGGGACGGGGGGTAGCAAGGTAGGTCAGAAGGTGGGGGGGGGTCGTAGTTGATGGGGATAGAGGAGCGGGGGGTAGGAGTGTTGGTCGTGGGAGGGTGGGGGTGCGGGGTGAGGGGGAGGGGGTGAAGGGGGGTCATATGCTTTAACCCTTCGGGCTAATTGGGAGCGAAGGAAAGAGTGAGAGAAAATTGAGGAGAAAGAAAGAGGAAAAATATTTAAGTTATGGAGGAAAAATATAAATGAAGGTAGAGAAAGAGTTAGAGAGAGGGAAAGAGATAGAGAGACATAGAAAGAGACGGTGATGGAGCGAGAGAAAAGGAGAAATGTAGAAAGAAAGAAAGACAGAGAAAGAGAAAGAAAGAAAGAGAGAGAGAGAGAGAGAGAGAGAGAGAGAGAGAGAGAGAGAGAGAGAGAGAGAGAGAGAGAGAGAGAGAGAGAGAGAGAAAGAGAAAGAGAGAAGGAAAGGGAATAATGGAGTATGATGGAGGGGGAGAAGAAAAGAAGAGGAGTAAAAGAGATAGAGAGAGACAGTGAAGGAGCGAGAGAAAAGGAGAAAGAGAGAGAGAAAGAAAGACAGAGAAAGAGAAAGAGAGAGAAAGAAAGAAAGAAAGAGAGAGAAAGAGAGAGAGAGAGAGAGAGAGAGAGAGAGAGAGAGAGAGAGAGAGAGAGAGAGAGAGGAAGAAGGAAAGAAAGAGAGAAGGAAAGGGAATAAGGAAGTATGCTCAAGGGGGGGGGCGAGGGGAGAAGAAGGAAAAGATAATTGGAAGAGACAGAAAAAAGAAAGAAGAAGAAGAAGAAGAAGAAAGAGATATATTCTGAAACAACAAAGATAAAAAGAGTAAAGGGGGGAATGGGGGGGGGACCAGATGTTGAACAAATACTGTATTTATACAAGTTGAACAAGAAAACAATACAAGGGGAAGGTGGCAAAGGGAAGAGAGAGAAAAACGAGAAAACTTGTATTAGACAGATAGAGATAGACTGAGACAAATAGACAGACAGATGGAGAGACAATGATAGAGAGAGAAAGAGAGAGAGAAAGAGAGAGAGAGGGAGGACGAAAGAGGGAGAGAGGGAGGACGAAAGAGGGAGAGAGGGGTAAGGGGGAGAGAAAGAAGGAAGGATAGATACACAGATAGAGGGCAAGAAGGAGAGCTAAGTATATGAATAGAAAGACAGAGAGAGAGAAATCAAGAAAAAAAGAATAGGGTGAAGAAGAAGATGCAGAAGAGGAAAAAGATGAAGAGAGAGAAAGAAAACGAGCCAGAAATAAGCCAAAAACTTTATCGCTTCATCAGCTGACTAAGACTAAATGATCATTTTCGGTTTGCTTCTTCCTTCTTTCTTCTTTTCCCTTTCTCCCCTTCCTTCTTTCCCAGTCTGTGTCTCCATATTTATCCTTTATCCCTTCTCTCTCTTTTTCTGCCCTCATTTCCTATTCTCTTTTCACTCCCTTCTACTTCTTTTTCGGTTAATTCTCATCGTTTTCCTTTTTATTATTTTCTTTGTGTTTCCCCCTTTCCATTCGTTGTCTTTGTTGCCGTCTGTTATCGTTTCTCTCTTCTGTTTTTTTTTTTTTTTTTTGCTTTCTTTCTTTTATTTTGTTTTTACTACCGCAGCCCCTTCGTTTTATCTGTCGTTCTTTGAAGTTTGTTATCGTGTCTCTTGCATTCCCTCTCCTCCCTGTTCGCTGTATCCCCCCCCCCCTTTTTTTTTCTCTCTTTTTTTTTTCTTCCTCTCTTTCTTGCTTTCTCTCTCCCTCCTTATTTCTCACTTTCCCTCCTACGCTCTCTCTGCTTTCTTCCCCTCTCCCTTTTCCTCTTCTCTCTCCCTTTCACTTTCTCTCTCTCTGTCATCCTTTGAAGTTTGCTATCGCGTCTCTTTCATTCCCTCTCCTCCCCACTCGCTGTATTGTTTTCCCCTTTTTTATTTATATATGTATATTTTTTCTTGCCTTCTCTCTCCCTCTTTCTCTCTTTCCCTCCTACGCTCTCGCTGCATCTTTCCACTCCGTATTTTCTTCTTCTATCTCTCTTTCATTTCATTCTCTCTCTCTCTCTCTCTCTCTCTCTCTCTCTCTCTCTCTCTCTCTCTCTCTCTCTCTCTCTCTCTCTCTCTCTATCTATCTATCTCTCTCTTTCCTTCGCCTTCGTTCTCTCTATCTGTCACTCTCGCTCTTGCTCTTTCCCCTACTCTTATGCTGCTCTTCCTTTCTTCCTCCCTCCCCTTTATCTCTCTCATTTCTCCCTCTGTCTTACCATTCACCCCTGATACTTTGTCTATCTTTCCTTTACTCTCATACAACGTACCTCTTCTCTCCCTCTCTCTCTCTTTCTCTCCCTCTCTCTCTTTTTCTCCCTCTCTCTCTTTTTCTCCCTCTCTCTCTCTCTCTCTCTCTCTCTCTCTCTCTCTCTCTCTCTCTCTCTCTCTCTCTCTCTCTCTCTCTCTCTCTCTCTCTCTCTCTCTCTCTCTCTCTCTCTCTCTCTCTCTCTCTCTCTCTCTCTCTCTCTCTCTCTCTCTCTCTCTCTCTCTCTCTCTTTCTCTCTCTCTCTTTCTCCCTCTCTCTCTCTTAAGCTCAAACTAACTTCTTTGCATGAAGCCTCTTCCTCTATTCTTACCTTTACTTTCTTTTTTTCTTCTCTTCCATCCACTCTCAAAGTGTTAAAAGTCGTCTGATATGTTGCATGCAATACAGGCGAGGCATAGACTGCTGTCATATGATGAGGCATAGACTGCTGTCATATGATGAGGCATAGACTGCTGTCATATGATGAGGGCCGATTTTACAATTACACCGTGGACAGAATTTTTTTTCTTCTTCTTCCTTTCCTTCTTATTATCATTATCAGTGATATGATTAGTATCAGTGATAATAGCATTAGTATTATTGTCGTCATTATCATTATTATTAGTAGCAGTAGCAGCAATAGTAGTGGTATTCTCTTTTTTTTTAACTTTTATTCTTATTGGTAATGGTATTATAATTATCATTATTGTTGTTGATATTGTTATAATAATATTTATCAGCATATTTATCATGATTATTATCATTATTGTTATCATTGTTATTATCATTATTGTTATCATTGTTATTATCATTTGCTTTAATATGTTTGTCTTTATAACTATCATTGTCATCATTATCATTTGTGTTATCATAATTCTTATCAGTATTATCGTTATTATCATTATCCTTATTATCATTATCATCATTATTGCCATGATTGACATTGTTCACATTATTTTGATAATCATTACTATAATCATTATCATTTTCCTTATCATCCTTGTTATCACTATTTTCTGCATCGCCTGTCATTAATACCACTACTATCTTTATCATTAAAATCATCATCATAGATAAAAACAACAACATACTAAACATTGCCATTGCTCTAGCCACTATTCTTAAACCCAGCCATTACCATTATACACACACACACACACACACACACACACACACACACACACACACACACACACACACACACACACACATATATATATATATATATATATATATATATATATATATATATATATATATATATATATATATGTATATATATATTTTTTTTTTCTTTTCTTTCTTTCTTTCTTTTTTCTTTTCTTTTAATTCCTCTTTCCATTCCCACAGCACCTGAGCTTTCAATGCAATCCCCAACTTGTTGAAATCTCTCACCCTTCTCTTTCATTTATCACCTGTTCTGTCCTCCTCCACCTTTTGGTATATCAGCCCCTCTCACTTTCATTCATTCAATTCTTGTAGTTTTGTTCTAATACCAACTACTTAAAATATCCAGCTTCGGTGTGTCATATTCCCTCGGAGGCTAATGGGATATTATGTTATTATCTGTCTATCTTTTTCTTTTATTTTAATATCATTCCATCCTTTCAGGATTTTTTTTTTTTCTGTTTATGTCTAGTACTCTGTTTAAATGTTTGTATATTTGTCTCTCTTTTCTCTCTCTTTCTCCCTTCTATCGCATTCTCTTTCTTTCTCCCTTCTATCTCAGTCTCTCTTATTCACCTGTCCTTCACGCTCTCTCCTGCCCCCCCCCCCCTCTCTCTCTCTCTTTCTCTTACCTACATTTTCTACAGCTGTCATCCGCACTCTTGGGCTTTTTTGTTTTGCTATCTATCTTTCTCGTTTTCTTACCTGTCTAACAATCTATCTATCTCACAACCTCGTTATTGATCTATCAATCTTCTTATAGATTCTTCTTTAAACCTTTTTTTTTTTTTAAATTATATTCACTTCATTATTTGTTCATCCTGTGTCATGCTGTATATTCATCTTGTTATATAGTCACCAATTTATCGATTTATTTGTTTTATTTGTTCAAACTGTTATGTATTCTTGTCATATGTTACATGCGCATGTCCTATGTTATCCTTGTTACAATGGTGTTCCTATTCTATATTCTAGTTATTTGATTTTGTCACACGTTCTTCTTGTTATATGTTCATCTAACAGTGTTCTTGTTAAATTTCCAATATCACTCTTCCCCCCCCCCCTCTCTCTCTCTCTCTCTCTCTCTCTCTCTCTCTCTCTCTCTCTCTCTCTCTCTCTCTCTCTCTCTCTTTTGTTCTGTTCGCATTTCTATTTGCAAATCCTTTTAAGGTGAACCTCATTATCATTTCCAATTTGCATTTGCCATTTTTTTTCGAGTTGCAGCTGTCAGTGTAGTGGTCAATTAACATCATTATTTTCTATTTCCGAGGTTTAGCGTAGTTTTTTTTTTTTTTCTTCTTCT
>NW_028234428.1:29223042-29243042 GCF_977035675.1 Penaeus japonicus
CCCTTTCTTCTCTATCTTTCTCTTTCCCTCACCTTCTCTTTCCCATCTCCTTCCTTCTTTCCTATTCTGTTTCTCTTTTCTTCTTTCTCATCTTATCTCTGTCTTTTCTTTTTCTCCTCTCCGTCCTCTTTTTCCATTGGCCTTCCTTCCTTTTCCACTCTTCGCAATTCCTCATTCTCTCTTCTTCCTTATCTATCTTTCTCTTTCCCTCACCTTCTCTTTCCCATCTTCCTTCTTCCCTATTCCTCATTCTCTCTTCTTCCATATCTATCTTTCTCTTTCCATCTCCTTCTCTTTTTCATTATCCTTCCTTCTTTCCTATTCTGTTTCTCTTTTCTTCCTTATCTATCTTTCTCTTTCCCTCACCTTCTCTTTTCTATCTCCTTCCTTCTTCCCTATACTGTTTCTCTCTTCTTCCTTCTCTATCATTCTCTTTCCCTCACCTTCTCTTTCCCATCTCCTTCCTTCTTTCCTATTCTGTTTCTCTTTTCTTCTTTCTTTGTCTTTCTTTTTCTCTCTCCTTCTCTTTTCCATTGCCTTCCTTCTTTCCTATTCCTCATTCTCTCTTCTTCCTTATCTATCTTTCTCTTTCCCTCACCTTCTCTTTCCCATCTCCTTCCTTCTTTCCTATTCTGTTTCTCTTTTCTTCTTTCTTTGTCTTTCTTTTTCTCTCTCCTTCTCTTTCCCATCTTCCTTCTTCCCTATTCCTCATTCTCTCTTCTTCCTTCTCTATCTTTCTCTTTCCCTCTCCTTCTCTTTTCCATCTCCTTCCTTCTTCCCTATACTGTTTCTCTCTTCTTCCTTCTCTATCTTTCTCTTTCTGTCTCCTTCTCTTTTCCATCTCCTTCCTTCTTTCCTATCCTGATTCTCTCTTCTTCCTTCTCTATCTTTCTCTTTCCCTCTCCTTCTCTTTTCCATCTCCTTCCTTCTTTCCTATTCCTCATTCTCTCTTCACCTTTATCTTTTCCTTCTCTTCCCTTTCCTTTTTCCTTCTTCTCATAATCGTCATTCTCCTCCCCGTTTTCTATTGTATCTTTTTAAATTCTTACTGAAATTCGTAACACTTATAAGATGATAATGGTAATAACATTGATGATGAAAATATGAATATGATTGAGTGCCATCCTTAGCATTTGTACCTTTGTTATATATACATATATTTTTTATTATCATTGCCACGTTTATGGTGTTATGTACTACTGGCATTATAACCATTACTGTAATTAAAATTCTTAGAAACTAAAGTAATCTGTTGTTTGTCATAATCATTTATATCAATATTTATATGTTCATCCATATTTGATAATTAAATAATTTTGTCATTATTGTTGTTGTTATCATCATTATAGATAATATTTATTATTACATTTAGTATCATGATAAGCAACATCATAATTGATTATGCTACTTTCATTATTATAGACATCATCATTATCATCTTTATCTTCATTATCCACATAACTAACATTATTGCCATTGTTTTTGTTGTTGCTGTTGTTATTAATTTTATCTTTATCATAATCATTATCATTAACATTATTATCATTAACATCATCATTTTTACTATTATTATCATTACCATTATTGCTATTATCATCATTATCATTTCTATCACTATCATTATCCTAATTATCATTGCTAAAATATCGTTATTACTGATAAGGGTTTCTTCGTTTTAATGTGAGATGACCTAGTAGTGTTTATCTACACCGATAAATAATATTCTATTTTTTTTAATATCCCTTTAAAGACAGTTCAAATTTGGTCATCCAAATTAGTCAAAATCCCAAGCTGATTTAGTGGACCGCATACATGATCGAAATGTAGGTGACAGGTACTCATGACCAGGGAAACAAACATGAAGGCGAGTGTGTACAGAAAAGGGCGAGGAATATGGCACTTCTCTGATGTCATCTGTCTTACGCCACTCACTCAAACATAAACGTATTCAAATCAAAATCTGATTGGTGGTATTATTTGTATTTTTACGAAGTATCTTTTCAAAGTAAAGGGATTTACTTAGTTGTTTTTTTTTCATCCTCATTCTGTTACAAAGTGTTTCGTAACAATGGATTTATATCATATTTCAAAGCTTTAAAGTGTTCATGTTGGAAAAATATTTAGATCTTAATGTTTTTGATATTATCGTTATTATTATTATCATTTTTGATATTATCATTAATATCATCATTATTGTTGTTACTAGTAACATCATTATCATTATCACCATCATTATCATTACCATTATCAATATCGTCATCATAGTATTTCTAGTATTATTATCATCCTCATTATAATTACTATGATCATCATTATCATTATCCTTATTATCAGTATCATTGTCACTATTTCTTTTTGATCATTTCTTCTCTTTCATCTTGATTACTATCATTGATCTTACTCTTTAATCTTTTCTCTCCTTTTTCGTTAATTTTTTTTCTTCCTTGCAACCCTTTTCCTACATCCAACCTTCATCTCTCTTTGCTAGTCTTCTTCCCCTCTGTCTACCTTTTCTTTTTTCTTTTTTTTTCTTTTTTGACTTCCTTTAAAGATCTTCAACCGGGTCAAAATCAACAAAGAGGAACGCTATTCCCCGTGCAAAGGATTGTTTACATTTCGGTTGTTTACTTCTCTGGTTGTTTACGCTTGCTTTAACACTCAAGCTTTCCTCCCTTTGTTGGACACAAGCATTGTGTGTCCTTTTACACTTCACCTCACTAGTACTCCACATCTGTTTTCTCTCACCTCCTGTTTCTTTGGCCTTCTCTGTTTTGCTTTCTTTCGGTTTCTGGATACACGACTTTGTATCGAGAATGTTTATATACATCTGTATATTATATATAAATAATATATATATAATATATATATATATAAATATATTATATATATAATATATATACATAATAAATTAAATATATATATAATAATATATATATCTATATATACATATATATATTATATAAAATACATATATATATGTTATGTATGTAGTATAAATAATATATGTATATATATAATATATATGTAAAAATAAATATATATATATATATATATATATAAATATATATATATATAAGAGTATATATATGTATGTCTGTAAATGATAACTAAATCCTACTATTTAATCTATCTATCTATCAATATATATATATATATATAGATCTAAATATACATATATATATATTATATATATATGTATATATATATATATATATAGTATATATATATATATATATCTAAAAAAACTCTCTAAATCATAACTATAAAGTAAAAAATAATCAAAAAATATGATCTAAATCAAATTATATCTATCTATATATTTAAATAACCTAATATCAATCAAACTGATTCAGTATCCCTCCCTCCACCACCCTCAACACTCAAACACACAATCACACCACTCACAAACTCACTCACTAACACTCACTCACACACTCTCACTCTCTCACCCTCCACCGCCCCCCCACCCCACCCCCCACCCCACCCCCCCCCCTCCCCCCCCACCCCCCCCCACCCCCCCCCCCACACCCCCCCCACCCCCCTCTCACACACACACAACACACCCACAACTCACACACTCACAACACACCACCCTCACCCACCAACACACTCCCACCCAACACACACACACACACACACACAACGACACACACACACCACTACCACACTCACCCACCCTCTCCCCCACACACACCCACCCAGCCCACCCAAACACACACACACACCACACAATACAAACACACACACAACACACTCACATCTCACACACACACACACACACAGACCACACACACACACAACACCACAAACACAAACACTCCACCCACGTCTACACCCATAACGACTCCCACACACAACCCAACACACACACACACACACGACTCACTCAAATCACACACAACACCCACACTCATACCCACCCTCGCACACACAAACACAAACACACACTACCACCTAACACACAACCACACACTTCAGACACATCACACCCTCACCCACACCACACACACACACACACACACACACACACCCAAACGAATACTCACTGACAACACAACACACATTCACACACACAACCACCACACAACACACGGCAGGACACACCAAGCCCACACACCCAACACACACTTCTCATCACACCGGACTCCACACAACACACTAACTCTATATATATCTATCTAAACATACTACCACAAACAACATCTCACTCAACATCAAACTCCGTAGTATCTCGACCCACACATCTCACACTCAATCATACACACCAATATTACAAATAACCCCCATCACGTCTATCACACACTCACACGACCACGACACAACACACACACAGCACACACGGTCCCACATCAGTTCCCCTTCAACCCAACACTCACACACTCAGACAAACGTCACGTTGGAGATCACTTCTAATCACTCAAATAACTCACACACTAACATAATAACTCTCAAAAGGATAAATATAATCTAGGCTGTGGTGTGCCATCATAGTTATAAATATCTATCACTTAACAACCAACACACACACACCTCGCCACACAAACTACACACAAACACCCTCACCCACATGAATATATAGGATAGCACGGTACCCTAACCTCCCTCCCCCTTCCCGGCCCGACCCCCCCTTATGAGGAGGCGGGCCCCCCTCCCCACTTCACACACTCACACAGCACACACTCGATCACACACACGCGGACTACGCACCCACACACACTCACACACACACCACACACACACACATCCCACCCCCCCGCCCTCGGGTTGGGGGCGTGTGAGGTGCGGGTTGGTGGGGAGCACCCCCCCCCCCCCCCCACACTATTCTACCCCCCACAACACACACTCCCACACACACAGCGACACACACTACACTAACACACACACACACACACACCCACACGCCTTCTCTCCCTCCCCCTACTCCTACTCTACTCCCCTCCGAAACCAAGCTCTCCCAACCCCCCAAAACAACGCACCCCCCCCGGACACGCGCTTGCATCACCGTCCCAACTCCCTTCCGTTTACTTACCTCTATCCACAGCCGGCCACTCCGTTCGTGCCCTGCCCCTCCAACCCCAATCGGACCTCGTGTATACCCCTGCCCCCACTCTTCCCCCCCCGTGGTGGCTTCCCCCCAGTCCTGCCTAGAGGTCCCCCCAATCACCCCCGCGTGAACAGAACTCACACTCGCGCCCATTACCTGGCAGTGAAGTTGTCCAACCCCCCCCCAGCCATTCCCATTATTCCCTACACCAGGAATGCGATCCAAAAAACTCGCTTCTCCGTAGTCATATCTCGAAAACCCCCCCCTCCTGAACCTAAAAACCCACCTCAGTTTTGGTTTGTCAACATTTTTAACACACTGCCTGATCCACTATCTCATCACCCCACCTTCCACGCGAACTCAGAGGATCATTTTTGTTGTCAGGCATGGAGACAGCGATCTTGGAATGGTTCGGAGTGTCAGCCGTGCATGAGGCCTCTTTTCCAATACACAACACCCACACACACTAACACACACACAGGACTACACACACACGACACACGTCCACACACGCTCGATTCCACGACAACACAACGAGACGACGATGCGGCTATGTGGAAGAGTGGAAATAGGAGAGTTTGAGTTATGTATAGGAGGTTTGAGAATTCTGTGACGGAGGCCAGTCCAGGCATCAGCTGCACGCCCTTCCGTATGCCCATCATCTACTCCCGCGGGCAACCTGCTTCCCGCAGTCACCAGCTGAGGACCCGGGGGAGCGGATGGCAGGGCCCCGACGCAACAGGGCGGCCCGATGACCGGTGGGGGGAGGACGCGCGGGGGGGCGGGTCTGGCGCCAACATCCCGCAATCAGGGTCCGGGGGGGGGGGGGCCAGGAACTGGACGCGTGGTGAGTCCCGGGGTGCCAACCGCGAATCCCGGGGGGCCCCTCACATGGCCGCTACGCGGCCCGCGGGACGGCGGAAGATAACCCGGGAGCGGGGGAGCGGGGGGGCCGGCGGGGGACCCGCGGGGGAACGGCGCAGTCCGCGTCGGGACGGTGGGGGGGGTGGTCAGGGGGCCAGCAAAGCCCCCCGGCCACCCGCGCGCGCCCCGCGGCGCCTCCGCCCCGCGAGCCGGGCGTGCGCTGGAAGTGGGCTTGGGGGGATCTGTTGGTGACTCCGTCGCGGTGGGTATATTGGGCGGGCGGGCGCCGCTGGGTGGGGCGGGGGGGCGGTGAGGTGGGCGGGGTGGGGAGGCGGGTGCGTCGCGCCCTTGCGGCCGGGGGGGATGTGCTTCGTGGACGCGCGGGAGAGGCGTCCCCCCTGCAATACTCTTTCCTCGTAATAATTCTGATCGACATTTGATATAAGGGATTAATCTAGCTTCATTGTGTGAGTCTTGATAACGCAGCTGATATGACAATAGGATTTAATCAGCTGATTTTTTTTTTTTTTTTTTTTTTCAAGGGATGGTGGGATAAAAGGGATGGGAGGGGAAGGGGGAGGGGGGGGAGAGCGAGAGGGGTGAAAGAGAGAGAGAGAGAGAGAGGGAGGGAGTCGGCTGGAGCGAGACAGAGGGGGAGAACAAAGAGCGCTCTACGCTCGCACGAACGATCAAGCAGCGCAGAGCCGATCATAGCACACCGAGATATCGCCGAGAGCGCTCCGTGGGGTGGGGGCAGTCGGCTGGAGCGCTCCCCATCAGGTCGCGCACTCTATCGAGAGAATCTCGCACGGCACGCCCATACGCGCGGCGCTCGGCGCTCTCTCACGAACGCCATCCGCTGTGCTGCCGAGCGCGAGCGCGCGCGCGGTCGCTCCCTCTGTAACCCCCCCCCCTATTTATTTCTCTTTTCTTTCTTCTTTACCACACCAGCCCACATAACCTGGCTCGTGTACTCCCGTGACGCAACACGGCCTACCAAAAACACACAACCACCATCTATCGTTTACTTTGTAAGGCGACAGGTCCGACCCAGACAGCAAGAGCACTTACCATCAAACCCACTAACTACGATGAACCTTTGAACTACAACCACTAACATGATTCGAAGCATTTCAGCCGTGTCCAACCCCTGCGGCCGTCCCGGGAGAAAGAGAGCACGAAAAAACACATATATGAAGGCAGACAGATAGCATGCATGGCAGGGAATAAGCGCCTCTGTACCCAAGTCCAAGTCCCGTCAAAGAAGACTAAGGAAGGCGAGAGAGCGACACAACGACCATAAGAACTATGGGAGGAGAGAGCGACAACGATAAGAGAGAGGGAGCAGCGACGGGCGAGAGAGCCCAGGGATCAGTCGCCGCAATGCTCCACGTTCAAAGAGAAGCACGCGCGGAGAGACGCGAGAGAGAACTCAGAGACAGGAGCCACGAGTGCGGCAAAATATCCTAACCCTACGCAATACACCCCGGCATCAACACTTTGGCAGCCGAACCACCAAAGACACACATCCAGTACATGACGGCGTTTTATCAGACGCACCATCCAGACACAACCCGCCCACTCCCAGACCCCTCACCACCTGCCTCACTCCCACCGTCATCCACCCCTCCCATTCAAGCGATCGCCCCAAACAAAGAGATGCATCTCCCATAGGCTGGGCGCTATTAACTATAACCTTCTGCTGGCGTCCATATTTCGCACCCCTGCTGGGCCGCAAGAACCATCTGCATCTCTCGGGGTGGGGGGGGGGAGGGAAACAGACTGATGAGTCTTATTAGAAACACTAACACACTGCTGCAGAGAAGATCATTATGAATCTCTCTCTCCTACTTTCTCTGTTCCTCTCTCTTTTATATATATAGATATATATATATATATATATATTATATATAGATATATAAATATTATAAATATATAATATATATATGAATGATAATATATGTATATATATATTATATAGTTATATATATATATATTATATGAATAGTCTAATATATAAATAATATTTACATATAAAATATTATATATCTATAAGTGGTGGTGGAGTTTATATATGTATATTTAAATATCTATATATATATAATATATATATATATAAATAAATATATATATAATATAAGTAAATATATATAATATATGTATATAATGTATAATTATATATAATTATAAATCTATGTATAATATATATAATATATTTATATCTAATATGTAGATATGTCTTTTTATCACACAGCATAACAGATACTAAATCACCAAAATATATATATATATATATATATATATATATTTATATAGGGGGGGGGGGGAAAAAAAAAAAAAAAAAAAAAAAAAAAAAAAAAAGATATATCTGTAAATAGTAGATAAGCACTAATATATAATCTCTCATCTCTCTAACTCTCACACTACCTACTCACAATCACACTCGACTTACTAACGGAACAATAATCACACAAACACACACACCACACACACCTCACGACGTCCCACACACACACTCTAGCCCCCCCCCTCAACTCACACACGACACACACACATCCCCCCCACACACACACGAAACGCGGACTCTCCCACCAAACAATACACACACACACACACACACACACGCCAACACACAACACACCACACACAGACTCGACACACCCACACCTCGACACACTCACACTCACACACACACACACTTCACACACACAAACTCCGTCACACACACACAAGCACACACACACACACGACACACGGGAAACACACACCACACGACACACACAGCGCGCCTACACACACTCACACACTCACACATGACACACACACTCACAGCGACTGCACACGACGGAACACACACACGACACACAGAAACCTCACGACACACACACACACACACACCCCTTCACTCACACACACACACTCACACAGACGACGACATACACACACACTCCACACACACACACGTCACACACACAGCACACACTCACACACTCAGCCCACACACGACAGGCACATTACACATCACACGACACCACACACGTCACACACACACACACACACACGACCAACACACACGACGACAGCCACGACACCAACCCCCCACCGCCCTATATGAGAAGAGAGAAAAACACAGAACACTCACACACTGTACCACATACCTCCTCTCCAACCCTAATAACACAGCCACAAAAACTCAAAAGCACACACTCTCAACGACACACAACACTCTCCAACACACACACTACACACACACATACCCACAAACTCGCACACGCACCACACACACACACACACACACCACACTAGCCCACAAACTCACACCCACTCACAACACTCACACCCACTGACTCTACAAACACACTCTAACCCACACGACACAACCTCACAGTCACACACACACACTCTCACACACACACACACTGCGACGGACACACAACAAACCCCCCTGACAGTAATCACACCCACTTCCCACACACTCACCCCACGCCCACCCCGCCCCCCCCCCCCCAACGACTAAGACTACACCGCGCGCGGAGCCCTACGCCACCCAGCCTGCCCCTCTATACACCACAACCCCCCTCAGCGCGTTCATGTACCCAGGGACCGAACCTCTCCTCCATCACTGCCGCACAACAAGGGCAGACTTAACGATAATATTTAAAGAAATTAAAGCTATTATTCCAATAAGTCGTTCTTTTAATCAACGTTCTCTCTCTTGTAATCTTAACCAATAAGCAACCTGATTGACACTCCCTCGTCCCTACCGAACGGCGCCAGCCGCCCAAACCAGGCTTGGAGCTCAAGCCATCCCGATCGCTAACACCCACCCAACACATCCCCACCCTCGAAAAGGTCCGTGGACACATCGAAAAGCAGATAGCGCGCGCGGCTCGCGGCTCAGCGCGCGCGCGCTCGCGAGCCGCGCGCGAGCCGAGATGCGCTGAGGTCGTCGCTCTGCGCGCTACACAAAAACACTCAATGCCCAGACCCCCACCTGCCCGACTTCGGGTCGCCACACACCCCCGACCCCCGCCCCCTCCACACCCACCCATGACCGGGGCAGCCCTCCCGCTCCGCCGCGGTGCCAGGGATGGCCGTCGCCCCGCAACGCCCCGGGCCACACTACATGGCGCCGGGCGCGCTAGCCGCTTGCCCCCCCATGCGCCCCCCTCCCGACGCGTGCCCGATCCCCTGACATGCCGGCCGCCGCTCGGGCACGGGGCCGGAGGTGCGTGGGTCGGGGACTGACGGTCGGGGGGGTGGTGGCCAACCTGCGCCCGGGTGCACACGGTCCCGGGCGCGCCGCCCGGCGCCGGAGGAAGCGGCCACCGTGCCACGCACAACATACCCACTCACTACACACCTGCCTGCATTGCCGGGATGTCATGTCCCCAGCTCAGGCCCCTCTCCGAAGGCGTGGCCTGCACCCGCGCGCGAGGCGCGCCCTGGCTCTCTCACGCGGCCATCCCCCCAGCCGCCCGCTCCCGCTGACCCCCCCGACGGACCCGGAACCCCCCGACGAGTCGCAGCGACCGTGCAAGTAAGCCCCAACGCCCCAAACCAACCACCTCATCCGCTCCCCCTCCCCCACACAACCCACCTCACACCCCCCCCCCCCCCCCCTCGCCCCTCCCGCCTCCACGCCGCACGGCACTGCGCATCGCGCCGACGCTCGCTGCGCTCCCGCTAGTCCTAGCGCTCGCGGCCGAGAGCGAGAGCGCGAGCGCGCGCTCTCTCGCGCGGGGGCTCACGCGCGCGCGCTCGCGACCCCCCACATGGACGCCCCCGGGTCCCCCTGCCCTCGCCCCCCCGAGCGCCGCGCAACATGGGCTGCCGATAGTTTACCCCAACCCACCCTCGACCCATCCCCTCAATCGCCAGAGCCATACCCGCTTACGCCAGTGTCCATTGTTTTTAAATCCTATTATTCCTTATACATGCTTCTGCATCAAAACTGCAACCCATGGATAGCAAAAGTACAATAAACCCAATACAAAAACGCTACCGCTCTCCTCAATACATATGACCACGCCAAACCACAAGTCAAAACACAAACACGCCCATGTCGCCCCTCAAATCGACGTATCAAAACCATAATATTGTGGAATTGCTGACACTTGTCCAAACCCCGAGAGTATATTTTTTCTACATCAACTTCATAGTTTATTCCTTTTTATATAAAATTGCTAGACCACCTTCAGAAAGAAATATCAAACTGCCAAGGGCGTGGTCCAATTCCATTATAAAGAGTGCTTTTCACCAGCCAAGATGTAACAAAGGACAAATTGCAGATTATTCCATTATTTGTCATAGAGATAATACGCCGCCTCTCACTTGATGTATTTAAGATGACACAAAGGACAAAGAGATTAAAAGGGGAGGGCGTATAGTGATATATATATATAGTATACAAGCTAATTAATATAACTATAATCTACTATAGTAATATCAATCAGAATCACAAAGACCTTTATATCTATCCTAATATAGTCTAAGCAATCTAGTAATAAACTTTCTACATGCTCTCGTATATCTGATATATAAACACCATACTACTATCAATCTCTATCAAAAACACACTCTCACCAATCTCACACACGAAACACTCCAAGCACACTAAACGACGAATGCAAACCCGCCCCCCCCCCCCCACACCCCCCACCCCCACACCCACCCACCCCGCCCCCACCTCAATCCACTCTCTATGAACTAAAACCTCAATATCTAAAACTATTCTCAAAACAAGGAATGCAATATACAGCAAATAACACTCTCACACACAATGCGAAAAGTCTCACTCTCATCTCACGACCACGGTCCGTTATATCACTACCTCAGATCACTAGCCACACACTTCCACACTCACACTACACACAAATCACTAAACTCACACACACACACACAAACACCTCAACACGTCAAATATCTTTCGACACACAGCCCCTCAAACACTCACAAACCAAACCACTCACACACACTCACACGAAAACTCACACACACACTGACACGACTAACACAATATCCACTCTCCCACACTCATCCCACTCTCACAGCCACAAACATACAACCTGCACCTCCCAAAATCACACACAGGCATCACACTCTCACAACACACACCACTCTCTCTCACGGATCACATCAAACAAACACTAACCCCCACACTCAGTACACACACACACACACACACACACAGACAACTACAACACGACACAGCACTCACACTCACACTCAAACACACATCACCACTCACATTCAGGTATAGATACAGAGATAGTATGATATATGTATATATACCCACATCCCTACTCGACACACACTCCACACTCACGACTCCCACAATACACACGACACGACAGCACACACACACACACCTCACAGTACACACAAACCCACAAGACACACACACACACACACGACACACACACACGAACCACAACACACGACGGACACACTCACGACAGACACACACCTTAGCCCACACGACCCGACACACACACACACCACACACCCACACACACACACAACGACACACTGACGACTCACACACCACTCACACACGCCGACACGCCACACACCTACAAGAACACACAGATACGACAACACAGCCACACACAGACTCACACACACAAACACCACACGACTACACACACACACACCCTCACTCCCACATGACACACACACACCACACAATGACTGACACACACCTCCGACACGACACTCACAGCTCATTCACACACACCCACACACTCTCTGACTCACCCACACACGGACTCACAGCCCCCAAAACGCCACTCACACGACACCACTCACTCTCACTCACAACACAATGACACACACACAAGCGCACACACTCCTCTCCCAAAGCACACACAGCCACCCACAGCATAGCACACACGGACACTAAAACACACACACACACACTCAAACACACACACACACACACACAGCTCACGCCAGACACGCTACTCACAACATCACCACACCACACACACACACCTCTCTCACGCACACATCCCACACTAACACTCACACACATACATACGAACACACACACACACAGCACACGACACCTTCACACACACATCACACACACACACACCACACTCACACACCAGATATATAGATATTATATATAGATAGATATATAACCCCTCCCTCGCTCTCTTGCTTACCCTATCTCCCCTCCGCGCTATCGTCCCCCCCCGCTATGCCGAATCAACCCATGGTCCCTCCTATCCCCCCCCCATACTCGAAGGACCCAAGCCCAACAAACCCCCCACTCATCCACCCGTTTCCCCCCGGCCGCTCTGTCCCCGCCACATGCGCAAATCCCCCACACAAACTCTTTAAATATCCACCCTCACCCCCCCCTCCCCCCGCCCCCCCCCCCCCAGCCTCGGCCACACGCACACCGGCGTGCCCCCCCAACATACGCCCACCACATATATACGAAAACAAGCACTGGCCAATACCCACACGCACCCCCCGCCCAGGTCGGCCTGGACCCGGCGGCACCACCCGGTGCAGGGGATGTGGTTCGCTGGGGGCGTGGGCCTGCGCCTCGCGTTCTGACCCCAGTTGACGGACCAGCCTTGTGAGCGCTATGCCCGGCTGGCTGAACCGGTCTGCACATGGAAGGTGGCGGGAGATGCGCAGGGACGGGAGCGGGCACGCACTCAGATTGCTCTCGCGCTGAGCGGCGCATGGAACGCGGCCGCTCGCCGCGCGCCAAATGGGCGCTGTAACCACGAATGTCCACGCGGCGCCCGACGAGAGGACCTGCCGCGTAGATTGGGAAGTATGCAATAAAGTGAGCGCGCACACCGCACACGCCCGCCCGAAAGATGGCGCGACCAAGAACCGCGACAGGACATCTACACGGAGACAGAAGAGCTGATCCCGGCCATCGACAGACACAGCACGGCGGAAGCAGAGCAGGAAAACCCGGGACATGCAAAAGACGACAGACGGTAACACCGAAGGACAGTTGTTGACGTGACATAACATACACCGACTCTAATTGCGAGCTGTCTCGCTGCCGTTCCTCATTTTCTCGCCTATGAGGCGGGAAACATCACCACAGGCCACAGGCGCGCAATGGCTGTTCGAGTTACGCAATACAACTTGCAGCCCCGTGGAACGTGGATGTTAATATTGTACACATATGGCGTACATGTGATTGAGTCCGCTATCGTCGGAACCTGTCTGCGCAATGACTGAGAGGGCGGGAGGGGAGGGAGGGTATTGAGATGAGGCCGGGGGGTGGGGGGTGGGTGGGGGGGGCGAGGGGGGAAGGGGGCGGGGGGGGGGGGGGGGGGGGGGGGAGGGGGGAGGGGGTGGAGAGGGGAGGGGAGGATTTGAGGGGAGGACGTGATTGCGGGGAGGAGGTAAGGATGGGAGAAGAAAGAAAAATGGTGCAAGACGCACACACAGCGAACGACGCAAACCACGTATATAGCACACAAACGCCCACTGCAAAAACAAAACAGAAAAAAACAAACACCGCACACCCACCAAACACATATCAATACCTTAAAGGATTTTCTCAAGATTTTGTTCATATCAAACAATATCCTGTATCAGTGATCACACTCAAACTTTTTTTTCTTTCTTTTTTTCAAGACGATGCTAGGCTATTTACATAGTTAACCTGACCTTAGTAAATGATCTCTGGAATGCTTTTCAGCTTCGAACACACACACACACACAAAAAAAAAAAAAAAAAAAAAAAGTACAGTAATTGTAGTCTCCCTATACGTGGCACGAAAGGAAATGTCTAAAACGTTATTATCATATTCCTTCACTTTCTGCAATTTCTCAAGATTTTCTCTCCGTTCCTCTTGGCTTTCAGTATCCCCCTCTTCGCTTCCATGACCAGGGAACTTTTTATCTTATTCAACGAAATATAATAGCGAATATCGGTTATTGTCCATTACACGATACTATTTATTAGGTCCGAGAATACAAGACTCGCTGGTTAACAACACATCATAGTATTACACAGTGCATGTATTATATGAAGCAAACCAGTATTCATGAGCTATTATTTATAACATGATAGCCTTAAATACCCCATTTTTAAACCACAGTACACAGTGCAACTCATATGCCATGCTATCCTGCCTCCAAGCACTGTTTGCTTTAGCTTATGTACCCCACACATGCAAACCTCTCTGAAGTATGTGTGTATGTGAGTGTGCACCAATGTACTTCACTGGATACATATTTCGTCGTCGAATTAACACACAAACAAACAGAGTCCGAGGTACAACTTTACGCTGTCTCGCATCTCTCCCAGGGGACGGAAGATTTCCTGAGATGCTTTAGGTACTACCAGCCTCCCGAGATGCCCTTGAGGAACAGGGATTCCAACGCTTGCAAAATTCATGACTGGAGGACGGAATGGAGAGGGAGAGTAATGCTTGTATTTCTTTTTACATACGGACACGAATACAGGAAGGATATCTAAGACACACACACACACAAACACACACACACACACACAACACCCACCCACATACAATAATAAGTAAATATATAGTATATCTAAATATAATATATAGATATATATAGAAAAAATATATATATAATATATATTTTATTTATCTAATATCTATAAATATAATAATATATATATCATATCTGATCTACCCACCAACTCTATCTCATTGCTCCATCACTTAACAAGTCTGCTATACCTCAACATCACATCACACTCGACACATCTCATATACCTATGCCACATACCCAAACATACCCACACGTACCCCCCAACATCTCTCACGCACGTCCTTCTTCGCATCACCTGCTTCGACCAACTCCAATCGCTGCAGCTTCAGTCTCTCCTTCGACCACTTCTCTTCTCTCTCTCACAGCCTCTCGTCCACGTCCTCGTCGATCCTCGATCTCTCCCGTCTCGCCCTGCTCTCTCCTGCTCCTCTTCTCCTCTCTCTATTAATATATAAATATATAATATATACTATATATATAATATATAAATAATATATATATATAAACATATACAAGGACACATACATTCACGACGCACTGTACAAGACAACAACCGAACACCTCTCTCTCTCGTCCTCCTCTCTCCTCCCTCATCGATCTCTCCCGTTCCTTCTCTCTCTCGGCCTCAGTCGGATCTCCTCTCCACTTAGAAAAAAAGACAAACCTCTCTCTCTCTACTCTCTCGCCTCCGTCTCGCTCTCTCTCCTGTCAGGGCTCTCCTCTCGTCTCTCCCCTCGCCTCTCCCCCTCTCTCTCGTCTCTCCTCTCTCTGCCGCCTCCCCTCTCCTCTCTCTCTCCTCCTGTCTCCCTCCCATACTTCCTCTCGCTCTCCCTCTCTCTCCCTCTCCTCTCGTCCTCCCAGTCTCTCCTCTCCTCTCTCTCAATCCTCTCTCTCCACTCTCTCATCTCCTCGTCCAGCTCCCTCTCTCTCTCCACCTCCTCTCTCCTCACCTACGCCTCCCATCCCCCCCCCTCCTCTCTATCGTCCTTCTCGCACTCTCGTCGTCGTCCTCTCTCCTCGTCTCCTCTCCCTCTCCCCTCTCTCTCTCATCATCTCCCCCTCTCTCCTCCGTCCTCCACGCTCGCTCTCTCCTCTCGTCCACCCCTCCCCCATCTCTAGTCTCCTACATCTCTACGCGTCTCTCCTCCTCCTCCGTCCTCTCTGCCTCCTCTCTCCTCTCTCTCTTCTATATATATAGTATTATATATATATATATATATATATAATATAATATATAAATCAATATATGTGTGTGGTGTGTGTGTGTGAGTGTGTGGTGTGTTGTGTGTGTGTGTGTGTGTGTGGTGTGTGGTATATATATATATATATATATATAGTATATATATAATATATATTATTATATATATAACATAATATAAATAACATAAAATAGTATGTATGAACGTAATCTAAATATCTAGATAGACTATATATCTTATAGATATATATATAAAAAAGTATATATCTATGCATACTATATCATATATAGTAATATATATATATCTAATAAATATATATATAGATATATATATCAATGTCATCAATCAAATATATAGAATATCTAATAACACTCACAATGCTAACATCTCTTTATACCTCTCAGATCAACTCGGAAACTCTCTATCACACACTCTAGCATCCTCACACACTCACACCACCCACACACTCTAACACTCACGCTCACTCTAACACTCACACACCCACACACACTCTCACACACACTCTCACTCACAAACTCAAACACACCTCACCCCTCCCAACACCGCACAACCTCACACACCTCCCATCACACACACAGCACACACTCACCGACACATACACACACACCCTATCACCATCTCACCCTAAACACCCCCACCCACCCATCCCCACCACAGCCCACATACACGAGCCTCCCCCACACATACCGATCCAGGGGCCCGTCACCGCAAGAGCCAGCTTGTAGTCAAGCGCAAACAGATGACCAATCGCACGGCCCGAATTTCAAGCGACGGACCTTTGTTGACTTTTTTCCACACCTCGACGTCCCTACACAAAGGATACCACAATCAAAAACTATGGGCTCCGGGGAAGCCGCGCGCGTTTTATAGGATGCCCGAATTGTTTTAATTACGATCATAATTTCAACAATTGCTTACTACTGTCCTCACCAGCAAGAGGCAAGATATGGTGCTTTTCAATAGCCGTCTGCATCTTCATTTTGGGTTTTGTTTTATCTCTATAGGTCTTTAAAATGAGGCAGAGACTACACACATATGTAGCACACCACTCACATAGTTAATATAAGGCCATGTAAGATATATATATAGCATATATATATATATCTAACTATACTATAAATAACAAACCTATATAAACCATTAAATAAAAAATATAAAATATATAGGTAACCAAACAGATATGTATATATACATAATCAAGAATAACATCTCTATCTCAAAACTATATACGTAAAATCTAATACAAATACGATGCCGTCCATCGTATCAGAACTAGTTGAGTCCAAAGAAGATACTTCTCTATCTCACAGCCTACCTGCGTCGATCGAGAGCGACCGCTATCGCGTGGCGCCCTCGCACGACGACCGCGTGCATAGCTGAGCTGCGGGCTCGAGCTCGCGCGCGCCGCACGCCGAGCGGAGCGCTCTCTGACACGCTCCCGCGCACGCTCCCGCTCCCGTCGCCCGCGCCTCGCCGCCCTCGCTCGGCGCTCTGGCTCTCTTCCCCCGCCCCAATAGCCACCCACACCCCCCCGGACTGGCCTGCTAAACCCCCCGTGTCGCCCCCCGACCCTAACATCACTATACCGCCCACACCCACCGCGCACCACCCGGTCAACCTCAACCCCCTCACACCCCACATATTTCCCTACTGCTACTATATTTTTTTTTATCTGCTTGTCTCCTCACTTTTTTTTTTTCTTCCATCATCTTCTTGCCATACTCCATGGGTCACGACTTAGAGAACCAAGTTACTAAACTTAGGTTGTTCCCTGAGGCTTGACAGTAGGAATTCAAATAAGATTTTTTTTTCCTTCTATATTTAATGTAGTTGACCCTTCGAGGTGTGTGATTTTGCACTTTGATTTGGTTGGTATTCTTTTCTCTTCCCCTCTTTCAGTTTCATTTGTCTGTGAGATTTTTTTTATCTCTCTCCGCTCGGCTAAAATATACATGTCTATAAATATATATTATATATATCTAATAGAAAATTATATATATAGATAACAAATATATAGTATAATATATATATAGTGTATATATATATACACATTCTAATAATCTATCAATATAAATCTATATATATATCTATCAATGATAAATCAAAAACCCTAAGCCAATATCAACCAAATATGGGGGACTCTATCCTATAACTCAGCCAAATCAACATATCTGTGGTGGGTAATAGTGTGGGTAAGAGTTACCTCTCCACTCTCGTTCAATTTTGCACACAAGTTCGCTTTTCACAGCTTTTTCAGTAAATACCATTACTTAGGTTCTTCTTCGCCCTTCTTGCGTCCTGCTTCCTAACATCAAGGTCTGCTCACAGCTTGTTCTCCCATACACGGAAGAACATACTCACATTTTACACAATTCTTCACATTTAATGTTTGTTAAATACAAAGTCATAAAAAAAAGTCTAAATGCGTTTAAACAAAATAAAATTGTCACCTTTTGTTTTGTAAAAATAATGCCCAGGGTAAAGGTATCATTGCTATTGCACAAATCAGTACTGCGTCCTTCTGCTAATACAAGTTATTTGCACCACTACGTCAACTTTTACTCGCGCTTTCACCATATATTATATCACAACTCAAACTACATATGCACCCCCATTCCTTCGTTTAATCACTCCTAAAGGCTGTTTACATTATACATGACAATATATATATATATATATATATATATATATATATATATATATATATATATATGTATATATATGATTATATAGATATATAGATATATATTATATATATATATATATATATATAATTATGTTGGTAATATAATATATATTCATACATAATTATATATACATATTAACATACATATATATATATATATATATACAATATATAATATAAATATTATATATATATATATATATATGTAATATATATACATATATATACATTATATGAATACATATGCATATATGTATATATATATATTTTATATATATTATATGCATATGCATATATATATTATATATATATATATATATATATATATATATATATATTACATATTATATATATATATATATATATATTTACATATGTATATATATATTTACATATATTACATTTACCACACACATACACACACACACACACACACAACACACACACACTACACACACACACACACTATATATATATATATATATATATATATATATATATATATATATATATATATAGACATATACATATATTTATATATATTTACACACACACGCAAAATACAATTAACGTAAAAAAGAAAAGGCAACAGCTCTACTTGGCCAGTGACGCTCCCTTCTGTCGTTATTCACATGTTTTTAGTCCAACTCGTGTCTTCTAACTAGCGCGACACGAC
>NW_028234428.1:29258042-29260542 GCF_977035675.1 Penaeus japonicus
CTCTGCTTCGAACTTTCTTTCTCTGCTTCGAACTTCCTTTCTCTGCTTCGAACTTCCTTTCTCTACTTAGACCTTCCTTTCTCTACTTCGAACTTCATTTTTCTGCTTCGAACTTCCTTTCTCTGCTTCGAACTTTCTTTCTCTGCTTCGAACTTTCTCTCTCTACTTCGAACTTCCTTTCTCTGCTTCGAACTTCCTTTCTCTACTTCGAACTTTCTTTCTCTGCTTCGAACTTTCTTTCTCTGCTTCGATCTTCCTTTCTCTGCTTCGAACTTCCTTTCTCTGCTTCGAACTTCCTTTCTATGCTTCGAACTTCCTCTCTCTACTTCGAGCTTCCTCTCTCTACTTCGAACTTCCTTTCTCTGCTCCGAACTTCCTTTCTCTACTTAGACTTTCCTTTCTCTACTTCGAACTTCCTTTCTCTGCTTCGAACTTCCTTTCTCTACTTCGAACTTCCTTTCGAAACACCATCCGAATCCTCAGTCTCGGTACTCCTGAATCCCCCCCCCCCCTCCCCGTCCCAGTCTCATCACAATCACCAAGTCACTCACTGAGGACACGTCACCCGGGATCGCAACGAGTAGATCCCACGCCCAATTTCCCACACGTCTGAGGGATTGACCTTGATCTGTTTCCTACCGGGAGGACGATAGTGTTCTGACGCTGGAGTGGCATGATATTTATTGCAAGACGTTCCTGGCATTTCTGTGCTGTGAGGTAATACTTCTTTTTGTTTATGGGGAGGGTGGGGTGGGAGGGGAGGGGAGGGTAGGGATCTAGGGAGGGAGGGAGGGAGGGAGATAGGGAGGGAGGGGGGGGGAGGGGAGGGAGGGAGGGAGGGAGGGGAGGGGAGGGAGGGAGGGAGGGGGGAGGGAGAGAGTGGGAGAGAGAGAGAGAGAGAGAGAGAATGAGAGCGACTATGTGAGAGAGAGAGATAGAGAGATAGATAGATAGATGGATAGATGAATAGAGAGGAAAAGAAAGAAAGAGAGAGAGAATAAAAATAAATAATAAAAAAAAAATAAGAGAGAAAGAGAGAGGGACCGGAAAAAGTACACGGGTTGCCTCATCATGTAAAGTGTTCATGTCAAGTCGACCTGGATGTTAGTCGGCTGGATGTAAGTAAACGTCAGTCACCAGTGTCAGGCTCTTGTATGAAAATGACAAGACCTAAGAAGAAGGAGACTCTCTATAATGGCGGCCCGCTCCTATCTCTGCCTTGTTGTGGGTCGTGTTCCCCCTCGCTCGTTTCTCTCTCTCTGTTTATTTTCCCTCTTGTTTATCTTTGTTTATGTTCGGGTTTGTGTCTTTTTTATCGGGTGTATGTATTATGTGTATGTATATTTGTTTTGTAAGTCTATCTTTTTTGCCTATATGCATATGTGAGTCTGGAGGTCCGTATGTGTGTGTGTGTGTGTGTGTGTGTGTGTGTGTTCGTGTGTATGTCTGTTTGTGTATGTGTTTATGTGTGTGTACGTATGTAGTTATGTAGGTATGTAAGTATGAAATAGCTAAGGATGAATAAGAATAAATATTTGATAATGCTAAACACAATAGGGGTAAAAATGATGATGGTGATTATAAATAGAATGATGATAATAGCAATGATAATGATATTAATGATGATAACAATGATGATGATAATAAAAACATTGACAATAATAATGATAATGATAACAATAACTGTAATAATAATAGTAATGATAATAGTAACGCTATTGATAACAGCAATCATAACAATAACAATGATACTAATAGTAATAATAACAATAACAATGATAAAATCAATGATAGAGCGCATTGAATAGGACAAACAAACAAGCATGTTAGAGATACAAACATCACCTTATTTTCATAAAAGGGGATATTTTGTGGTCACATTTTTTTTCTTCTGTCAGAGCCGGATCGAAGTTGGCAATCTCAGTCAGGCTCAAACCTATCGCTCAAGATGATTTGTTTTCTCGAGTCGTTCATGACAAGAAAGTTGGCAAAAGGACGAAAAAGAAAAAAGAAAGAAAGAAAGAAAAAAAAATACATGTACTTCCTTCTGGCGGTCTTTAGGGATTAGCAAGTTAGGAGAATCTGTCGGACGTGTGAATGTTGATGTTTTTTTATTTTTTATTATTATTATTATTTTTTTTATGCTTTCCTTTTTTTCTGGCCCCTTTTGGTGTTCCTTTTAAAATTTCTTTTTTTCATATCTAAAGCCTAATTCACATATTATTTTCATCTTCAATTTCTTTCTTGCTGTCTTTTTTTTTAATGTTTCTCATATTTTCTCTCTCTCTCTTTTTTTTTCATGTTTCTCATATTTTCTCTCTCCTTCCCGTCCCCCCACCCCCTATTTTGGAGGGGGGTTAGGGGGGTAGGGGTAAGGTTTAGAATTATGGTCATGTAGATTGGTATATTACAGTGCGTGAGGGTGGATTTCGTAATGAAAGGGACCAGGAATAGGATCAAAGGCAGAAATTATAGGTGCGTTTTCTCAAGCATCATTTTT
>NW_028234428.1:29268042-29270542 GCF_977035675.1 Penaeus japonicus
TATATATATATATATATATATATATATATATATATATATATATATATATACATATAAAGAGAGAGAGAGAGAGAGAGAGAGAGAGACAGACAGACAGAGACAGACAGACAGACAGAGACGGAGACAGTTTCAGAAATAGAGAGAGAGAGAGAGAGAGAGAGAGAGAGAGAGAGAGAGAGAGAGAGAGAGAGAGAGAGAGAGAGAGAGAGAGAGAGAGAGAAAGGGAGAGAGAGTTACAACCACCCACCCCTCCGCCACCCCTACATTCCCAGCATTCAATATACTCCGCCATTAACCCTGGCACAGCGCGAAACCCAGGCCCCATCAATACCATCCCACTCGAACCAACAGATAATCATTTCACTTGATACAATAACTCCCTTTGGTTTCATTACCCGAAACCTTCATTCTCCCCCCACCCCCCACCTCCCCACCCCCACCCACCCATTACCCGGCCGGATATGAGCACTGCATCTTCAAGATCTTCACGAGATGACTTTGAGCAAGAGTACTTCCTCCATCTGGTCCATTGTTAGAGGTGTTCCTTTGTGAACCTGATGAGTTTCGGGGAATGTTTTTAGGCGGTGGCCATTGAACGCGTAAATGCTGTACAATAGAGCTGCACCTCAGACTATAAGGGGAAGTTATATGATGTCGGTTCAACCAGGAAGGAAATGGGTTTTGTTCGATGGAGGGAAAGAGTGTGTGATTTTCTTTCTCTCTCTCTCTCTCTCTCTCTCTCTCTCTCTCTCTCTCTCTCTCTCTCTCTCGCTCTCATTCTCTCTCTCTCTCTCTCTCTCTCTCTCTCTCTCTCTCTCTCTCTCTCTCTCTCTCTCTCTCTCTCTCTCTCTCTCTCTCTCTCTCTCTCTCTCTCTCTCTCTCTCTCTCTCTCTCTCTCTCTCTCTCTCTCTCTCTCGGTTTGTTATTGTTTTCTCTTCATTTTTCTTTTCTTCGTTGATGTAAAGATGTTTTATGACTCGCTTGGAAGGGACTGTTAGGGGAGAAACTTAATCAATGTCCTTGCAAGAGACGCTAATGCAAGATGTATTGTCTAAATTCGTCTTACTATCAACAGTGAAGAATGTATGTTTCTGCTTATTCTTGTATGATGATTATGATCACAGTGATTTGAAAACGATAACAACATTTCTTCTCTAAATAGACATCTTTCTTTATAACAGATTCATTTACACACCGTTTACAAAATGGAACTTCATTCAGTTTTTAGTCTAAAACTACAGATGGCAATTTATCGACTGCACACACACCAACGACAACTAACTCTAATTGTTGGCGATTGCAGATGCCGTAGTACAGATTAAAGTTCTTTATTACATTTACAGATGAACATTTCCGATTACAATCGCAGATTTCCAATACATATCATAATCATAACTTTAAATCATTAATCATCATCACGTGTTATGATTATCTATCCATAGGACAGATGACAATTATAGATCAGAATTATAAATTCATTATGATGATTAAAAAAAATAATAATAATGAAATAAAATAAAAAAAAATCAGCTCAGAAATTCTGATATTTTTTCATATCTAAATTTTAGTTTCTTTAATAATCATAAAAGAACTAATGATAGTGATAATGATGATAATGATAATAACAATGATAAACATAATGGTGATAAAACAATAACAATTATGATAGTAACAAGAATAGTAATAATAATAACAGCGATAATACCCATGGTAAAAAGCTAAAAATAATGATGATCATAATGATGATAGTTATGGTAATAATAGTGATAATTGTATTATTAATAATAACAATAATAATGATAGAAATGATGATAATTATATTGATAATAATAATGATATTGATAAGAATGATAATGATAAATATCCATAATAACAATAACAACAACAGCAATAATAATATGTGGTTAATACTGATGATAATAAAGATGGTGATTATGAAGATAATGATAATAGTAATAATGATAGAAATGATGATGATAATGATAATGATATATAAAAAATAATGATGGAAATAATGATAAAACTTATAATAATAGAAATGACAGTAATGATAGCAATAACAATAATAATAATGACTATGAATATGATCACAATCATAATGAAATGATAATGATAATGTTAGCAGTGATAAGGAAGATGATAATAGTAATGATAATAATAATAATGCTTATAATAATAATAAGGATAATGATGATAATAAGGATAATAGTAATAATGATAATAATGATGATAATAAAAATAACGATATTAACAACGATAATGATAATAATAATAATAATGATAATAATAATGATAATAATAATGATAATAATAGTAATAATAATAATAGTAATAGTAATAGTAATAATAGTAATGATAATAATAATGATATTAGAAATGGTAAGAATGAGGATAATGATTACAATAACAATGATATGAATAATGATAATAATGATAATGATGATAACAATGACAAATATAAAGATGATAATCGCAATAATAAGCATCTTTATCAAAGTCC
>NW_028234428.1:29280542-29283042 GCF_977035675.1 Penaeus japonicus
TGTTTTCTTATATAATTTTTGTGGCCAATGTCTTATTATTGTTATCGTTATTATTATTATTAGTGATATCATTATTATTATTATTATATTTATCATAATCATAAGTTTAGTGATTATCATCATCATTATTATCATCGTCATAACTAACATTTTTTTTTTTAATCTTCATGATAACTACCATTGTTGTTATCATTATTATCATCATTATGATAATATAACCCACGGTCGTTTTTTTTCCAATGTGCGGCCGTGAGTAACAAAAAGAAAGAATTCTCTGACAAGATTACTTCTATATGTTAAACCCACGGCCACGATAGAGCAAAGGTCAAAGGTCACCTCTTATGAGATGGTCTTTCATCTTTTGCACACCCATAAGGCGAGGTGTATTGATGCAGGTACACAGGATTGAATCCAAAACATGGGTTGTATCAACGTCTTGTCATTGGATTTTTATATATTGACATTGTGTTTATTATTATGAATGTTATTATCATTATCATCATTATCATTTTTTAATTATTGCTATCTTTATTATTATCACTAATATCATTGCTGTTGTTGTTGGTTTGATATAAATAACATCATCATCATTGTTATTTTTATCATTTTTATAATTCTTCTTTTTATTATTATTACTATTATTTTTTATTGTTATCATTTTTATTATAATTATGAATATTATGATTATCATCATTATCATTTATATAATTATCATTATTATTCCTATTATGTTTATTATCATGATCATTAGTGTTATTATTATCATTATTTTTATTATTGTTACTATTATCATCATAATTATCATTTTCATTAGCATTATCATTATCATTAGAAGTAGCAGTAATATGAGTAGTATCTATATAATAATTTTCATTATTGTACTTATCATTATTATCATTATTGTTATCATTACTATCATTATAATAATCATTATTATTTTAGTCATTAAAATCATCAGCAAGTGCTTAACCGCATAAACACATACTTTTGTAATTGTTTTGTTGCGTTTGCTGCATATCATTGCTCTAGAAGTTGAATGCATAAGAATAACCACTTCTCGTTTTTTTTTTTTTTTTTTTTTTTTTTTTTTTTTTTTTTTTTTCAAAAGCAGTGAAAGGAAAGCAATTAAAGATAGAAAAATAACTGTTTTCTGCGTACAAAAGTTAAGGCAATAGCATGCAAGAAAAATGAGATGATGTTTTCAACCTGGAAAACAACATGCTTCAACCACTACAGTAACAACAACAATGGAAGTATCTGCATTATTGCTTTCAAACATTTAAATGTTTTACGAACATTTTTTCTTTCTTTCTTTTTTTCTTTTTTTCAGTAACGTACGAGATGTTATCAATGCGTTTTGATTACATCATAATTACCTTCAATTCTCAAGACGAGGTCACTGAAACGCGATAATTATATCTTACTTTTTTTTTTTTTATGTTTCTTCCCACTTCATTTTCTTTTATACTTCCTGTTCTTTCTTTTCCTCTTCCTTCTCCGTCTCCTCCTTCCACTTCCTACGTCCTGTTTACAAGATGAAGCTGTAATAAATCTTTTCCTGATGAGGACATGTATTTCCTATGTGGATACTTCATTGGATATTTGCCATGGTGCCTAGATCATACGTTTGGGTTCGGTTGTGTGTGTGTGTGTGTGTGTGTGTATGTGTGTGTGTGTGTGTGTGTGTGTTTGTGTGGTCTTTCTTTCTTTCTCTCTCTCTCTCTCTTTCTTTTTTCTCTCTCTTTCTTTCTTTCTGTCTCTCTTTCTTTTCTCTCTCTCTTTCTTTCTCTCTCTCTCTTTCTTTCTCTATGTCTCCCTGTCTCTCTATCTCTCTCTCTCTCTCTCTCTCTCTCTCTCTTTCTTTCTCACTCTCTCTTTCTTTCTCTCTGTCTCTGTCTCTGTCTTACTTTCTCTCTCTCTTTCTCTCTCTCTCTCTCTCTCTCTTCTCACGAACATCTTGTCATGGAATTCATTTTTATATGTCAACTTCAAGGCCGCGATAGAGTAAAAATCGATAGCAGTCCTTCTGAGATGGTGTCGACAGATGAATTTATACTTATACTTTCTCTTTCTCTCTCTCTCTCTCTCTCTCTCTCTCTCTCTCTCTCTCTCTCTCTCTCTCTCTCTCTCTCTCTCTCTCTCTTTCTCTCTCTCTCTCTCTCTCTCTCTCTTTTTCTCTGTCTCTCTCTCTCTCTCTCTCACTCTCTCTCTCTCTTTCTGTCTCCTCTCTATTTCTCTCTCTATCTGTCTCTGCATACTTCCATTCTCTCTCTCTCTCTCTCTCTCTCTCTCTCTCTCTCTCTCTCTCTCTCTCTCTCTCTCTCTCTCTCTCTCTCTCTCTTCCTCTCACTCTTCTCTCTATCTATCTATCTCTGTCTCCCCTTTTCTCATGAAAAGGGGAGGCATGAATACCATCATAAGCATCAATATCAATTATCTTCAATTGAGTTATCATTATTGATATACTTTTATTACTATAACTTAATCGTAAATTACCATA
>NW_028234428.1:29335542-29353042 GCF_977035675.1 Penaeus japonicus
AGTCAAGCCACACTGCCGTCATCAGATTCGACATGGCATCAAAGGGAGTAAAGAGTAATGAATATTGGCGTCGCTAGATGGCAGCACCCGCGCCAGGCTACCAAGGATATCCACATTCATGAACAACGCCGTCTAGACCAATATAATGATTTTTTTTTTTTACCGTAGACAACAACAATAAAGACAGAAGTAATCAAAGAGGCATCGTCCTCCTTTCAAGCACTCCCCCCCTTCGCCCCTCGCCCCCCTCTCGCCCCACGTCTCTCCTCGCAGGAAGAAATAATCAATACATAGGTAAATGATATCCATCTTTCTTCTGTTTGTAAAGTCTCTTTTTTTTACATTCACTTTAACGAGTATGCGAGCTTTGAGATTCATCAGCCTTTTGAAGTCGATTATCAAGCAAGCAACGATAATGATAGAACTCATCTCATGCCTTCACACAGGCATAAAAGAGTAGTTTTTAAAAAGACTTTTGTCTTCTGATGTATTTTGATTGATTGAAGCAAACAATGCGAGAGATATAAAAAGAAGTAAACATGTAAACATATTTCGTTTGAAGAGTTAAACAAAAAAAAAAAGTATTTTTGTTTACTCTCCGAAAAGATCGTAGTATTCCAATCTGCTCTTCAGTATTATTTGTTTGCTGAATGTTGCATGATGCTTACTTAAAATGACAACGTTTTCTGAAGTGTAAAACTGAAAAGGGAGAAAAGGCAAAAATGAGAGAATAGAAGTATGAAAATGGAAGAGGAGAAAGAAAAGAGAGCAGGAGTATTAAAGAAGGAAAAGGTCAGATAAAAAGATAAAAGCGAAGTGAGCGAGTGGGAGAGGACATAAGCGTGAAAAGAGGGGAGGATGAAGGAGAGGCAACACGGAAAGAGTAAGAAGAGAAAACAGAAGTACGAAATACAGGGGAAAACAACACAAACGTGAATTTTGAAAGAAAAGAAGGAAGGAGAGAAAGAGACAGTGAGCTGAGAATAGTGCAAAGAGAGAGAGAGAGAGAGAGAGAGAGAGAGAGAGAGAGAGAGAGAGAGAGAGAGAGAGAGAGAGAGAGAGAGAGAGAGAGAGAGCAAGAGAAAGAGAGAGAAAGAGCAAGAGAAAAAGAGAGAGAGAGAGGAAGGAAGTAAGGAAGAAAGAGAGACAGAGAGAAAGACAATGATTACTTGATATAACTTTTATCCGGAGCCAGGAGGTCTAATTTGGGAACTGAGAGAGAGAGAGAGAGTATGGAGGAGGGTGGGAGAGAATGAGAAAGAGAAAGAGAGGAATCATGAATTACTAGTAATCAATGAACTAAGACCTCGTGCTTCAATATTTGTTTCGTGATCAGGGAACTGCAGCTTAAAAATCTAACTTCACTATATAGTTAATTGCAGTAGAAAGCTTGCACCTCTGCATCATGTGTCTAGAAAAGATTTAGCATGATGTCTTTCTAAATGATAGACTTAGGAAGCTGCTCAAAGGATGTCTTATCCTTATTTGCGCTGTGAAAAAAAAAAAAAAAAAAAAAAAAAAAAAAAAAAAAAAAAAAAAAAAAAAAAAAAAAAAAAAAAAAGTTTTTATTCATTTTATCATATAATTCTTTTAACAGCTGTAGGACCACTAGATTTTGGTAATTTGATTATAATTAATATTCTGAAAACTATTTTTGATGTGTGTGCGTTTGTGTAGTTGTGTGTTTATTCATGGATATAAGAGGGATCTATTCGTGTATGCATGTACGTTTCTTTCTGTGTGCATGTTATGTATTTATATATATATATATATATATATATATATATATATTTTTATCTTTGTGATGATATATTATGATGTGTAAATATTTTAGAAGAATTATTATGTGTATACTATATATATTATTAATGATGAGTACTTATATTGTATATATTTATGTTATATATAGTATATATATGTATATATATTAAAGTATAATTAATTAGACAATGTATATAGTTTGTATATTTATGTATATATATATGTTTTCGTAAATATATATATTGCAATCAAGTGTATCAAATATGATCAAGTATAATAATTGTTGTATATTTAATATATATGTTATATTTACAACAATGTATTATATATGATATATTTGAGGTACATTGTATATATATACATAAAGTATAATATATATATATATACATATATATGTATATATGTATATATATACATATATATGTATATGTATATATATATATATGTATATATATGTATATATGTATATATATGTATATATATGTATATATGTATATATATTTATTTATTTATTCATCTATATGTATATATATTTATTTATTTATTCATCTATATGTATTATTACGACCACTTCTCCTATACTTAGTATAATTGGTCTTGTCCGTGTTGAATCTATTTAATTTCTTTATTCTTAAAACTTAACACCTGATTCAACACTGGGAAGTGGTGTAATAACATTGCATTGCCACAGTGTCCTTCATATTGTGGCAACAGTGATCCAATCTTATGTTAAAATACAAGAGCCTTAATTGTTCATTTCGGATAATGAAACACTTCTATATATAAAATTCAAAACTATATTAAAATAAAAATGCCTTCTACATTTAACAAAACATAAGAAATCAGCACAATATGAATCTTCAGATAACTGACACAAAACTAAATAGTATATCTTTCACTAGCACCTCCAAACATATTCACTCGTAATAATTCCAATCCCCGTATTAATGGATTTCCCAAATACTGTGAGACAAACATTAACTATTTTAGTTAACAACCTGAGTAGGCAAATCACATCACACAGCATAGAAATATCCAGTAAACCTTCTTTCCTTATCTCCCAAGTGTAAACAATGGACTCAAACCCAATGAAGGAACACATTAACTATTTCCGTTAATATCACAATAATTCTACCATTGAGATCACAGCCTGGGTTCCCCACGTGTCTCTCTCGAATGTAAACAAAACACTCCTGATTAGGACGCTTGGTTTGCGCATCTCGCTCTTCACTTGAAACAAAATCATTATACATTATATAAAGTAAATATAACAAAACAATCATAATTTCTATATTAGGAATCAGGGCGTAATACATCCCCCCCCCCCCCCTAAAAATAGTTTTCTGCTTCAGTCCTTTGCTTTAAGGACTACTGCGAGATAAAGCATCTGCTACCACACTATCAATACCTTTAATGTGTTTGATTACTAGATTAAATGGCTGGAGCAGAAAACTCCATCTCATTAGCCTCTGATTCTTATAAACCTTTCCATAAAAATTAATGGGTTATGGTCTGTAAACACAGTAATAGGAAATGGTGAGGCACTTAAGTACACTTCAAAAAAATGCAAAGTCAAAATTATGGTGGCATAATTTAGTTGATGCTTTTTAAACTTAGCACTATAATAACAGATAGGATGTAATATTTCATCAAATTCTTGTAATAACACTACACCTGCACCATAATCACTAGCATCAACATGTAAAATAAAAGAAACACTGTAGTCTGGATTCCTTAACACTGGAGGACACAATCTTCTGTAGTATCCCGCCATATCAAGAAAACTCATCATTTTCTTCTTAGTTTTTGGTTGAGGAAAGTTCACTACTGCTTCCACCTTGGCAGTTATAGGAGCAACGTGTCCTTGTCCCACAACATAACCAAGAAATTCCACAGATGCATGTCCAATATCACACTTAAGGTTAATGGTAAGCTTGGCTTTAGATAGTTTTTTTCAAACACTCTTCTTAAACGGCTTATATGTTCTTCCCATGTCTCTCCGTAAACTAAGACATCATCAATGTACGCCTGGACTCCTTCTATATCAGCAGTTAGATAGTTCACCAATCGCTGAAAACTTGCAGGAGCATTCTTCATCCCAAACGGCATTACACGATATTGGAAGAAACCATCTGGTGTAACAAATGCTGAAATTTCCTTCGCCTTTTCCGTCAATCCAATCTGATAGTAGCCTTTTCACAGGCCGATCTTGGTAATGTAGTTTGCATTTCCTATTTGATCAATTATATCATCGATCCTTGGTAAAGGGTAAGCATCCGTCTTTGTTTCTTGATTCACTTTTCTGTAATCCATACACAATCTAAAAGATCCGTCTGGTTTTGGTACCAATAGACATGGTGAAGACCAGCTACTTGCACTAAGTTCTATGATGTTATTATCTAGTAAATGTCTTATTTATTGCTTTAGATATTCCCTTTTCACATGATTCATCCTGTACGGAGCCTGTTTGATAGGAGAAGCATTTCCTACATCCACATCATGTTGCACCAAGTTTGTTTGTTGGGGTACATCACTAAACAACTTCACATGCTGATGTATTAACGAATAAATTTCCTCCCTTTGACCATCAGACAAATGACTCATTCAAGTTATTCAGAACATCACTGTTACACAATTCATATCTATATTCATATTTCTAAATTCATCCTCCTGAATATCACTTACCACATTAAGATTGACCACCTTTGATTCAGTAACAAAATATTCTTTCAACATATTTACATAACAAATTCTTTCAGATCTACGTCTGTCTGGGGTTTTAATCACATAATTTACATCACTGAGTTTTCTTACAATCTCATATGGACCAGAGATTTTTGCTTTCAGAGTTTGTCCTTGCATAGGCAAAAAGCCAATACTTGATCACCAACTTTAAAATCATGCACTTTAGATTTAGCATCTAATCTGAGTTTCATTTTACACTGGGAGCTTTTCATATTTTCTCAAGCTAATTCTCATGCTTGAAATAACTTTTCCCTAAAAGTTGATACATGATCTAGTACAGTTTGTTTCTCATCACTCTGAATCCACATTTCTTTTAAAACTTTTAAAGGACCTCTCACATCATGAGCAAATATGAGATCGTGTGGACTAAATCCAAGAGATTCTTGTACGGCATCTCGTACAGCAAATAATAGGAAGGACACTCCTTCATCCCATTCCTTATTAGTGTCATTGCAAATTTTCTAAGCATGTTCTTAAGGATCTGATGAAACCTTTCTAATGCTCCTTGACTTTCTGGGTGGTAGGTACTTGAATGTCTTTGTTTAATTCCTAAATCACTCATTACTTTTTGAAAATCTATTGATAGATTTGAACTTACACTGTGTGCTTTACCAACAAATTTACTTCTGACTAATACAACCCAATAATCTTCATCTATTTTAAGACTGACTGCAACTTTCTCAAATTCTCTGAAAAATCTTTCTATTTCCTCTTCATTAAAATTTGGGAGTATTTTAACATATTTGAATATATCAATAGGATTATTCTCAACAACTTTATTACTTGACAACCCCAATTCTAGGCGTTTTATCTCCAACTGCTTTTCTAATTCTAGTTCCATTTCTCTTAATCTAACTTGAATATTTTCCTGCGACTCTATTTTCATCTGTTTAATCTTCAACTCATTTTGGACTTGAAGGTCAACAGGAATCATATAACTATCTATTAACTTAAGAGCTTCTTCTGAAACAATACCTTCACTGACTAAATGTTCAATAACTTTACGTTTAATGAGATCTTTCTTCATACTGCTTTCTACTTCACATTTATAATGTTTACCAATTTCTAACCAATAACTTTTCTGTACAGATCCTGCCAGGAACTCAGTGCTAGGCTTACTCACAAATTTCTCTGTAAACGACATTTTGAGATCTCCTTTACAATCACGAAGCTGAACAATGTTATTATATTAATGTTGAATCACAATAACAATGGAATGATTCCTTACATTACTAAAATATCTCATGACATGTTCATAACAATATGATCCTGGCAAGGTCGCCATTTATTACGACCGCTTATATATATATATATATATATATATATATATATATATATATATATATATATATAATTTGCATTCCATATATATATATGTATATATATACATATATATATATAAATATATATATATATATATATATATAATTTGCATTCCATTATATATATGTATATATATACATTATATATATATATATATATATATATATATATATATATGTGTGTGTGTGTGTGTGTGTGTGTGTGTGTGTGTGTGTGTGTATGTATGTATGTGGAATACAAATAAAAGTCAGACACACACATACAGAAAAACACAAACTACATACTTATCTATCTACTATTCAATATATCATCTAAACCCCCCCCCCTGAAAAAAATTGAAACTTATTACGAAAAAAAAGCTAGAATCAGACCAGTTATCACTGGTCTGATTCTAGCTTTTTTTTTTTTATGTCACTGACATTTCCAAATATCCTACTCGAAAGTTAATAAAATATACATCTAGTGAAATATTGATGTGATATCTCGTCCCCTTTCTACTGCTCTATGATAAGTTTAATAATTAATACAGGGATGAGGCTGATCCTGAAATGTATTTTTTTTTCTGGAATGATAAGGTAATGGGGACGACGGAAGTAATAATGGTGATAATAATGATAGTTGTAATAACAACGACAATAATAATAATGATGATGGTACTGTTATCTTTTATGGCAATGGTAACAGCAATAAGAATGGTAATAATGATAATAATAATGATGGTTATACTGGTAATAATAATAATGATATCAACAATGATGGTGATGATAACAGTAATGCTAGTAATTATAATGATAATGAAGATGGAAAAAATTATTAAGACTATAATGACAAAGATGACGTTTTTATTTGTCAATATAACAAAGATACTGCTGATAACGATAATAAAGATTATGACAAAGATGAGGATAATGATACTAATGATAATGATGAGAATAACAATGATAATCAGGATAATAGTAACAGCAATACCAATAATAATATTAATAGCATTAATGTAAACAATGATAATAAAATGAATTAATGATGATAACCATACCGGTAATGAAAGTGAAAATAACAATTATGAAAATAATGGTAACTGTAATAGTAATAGTGATAATGATAACTATAATGATGAGGATAATGATAAAAAGAAAAGAAGATGAATAATTATAATGACAGAATTGACATATGTTAATAATGGTATCTATATCAACAATAACATTAATCATAGCAATAGTAATGATAAAGATAATGCTAACTAAGGATGATACTTATGATACCAATAACAGTTTTGATAATAATACAAATTATAATGATAATGATACTACTGCAACTACTACTACTACAAATGATAATGAAGATAATGCTCTTAATGATAATATGATGATCATGTTAATAAGGATATTACATCTTTGACTAAAAATAATAACGATGCTATTAATGATAATGAATATCACATCTCCCTAACCAGAAGTAGAACCCTTGCCGGTTCTCGAGAGTCCAGCAGTAAACCAGTTACACCACTTAAGGGGCAGAAGTAAACCAGCTACCCTTGAGGGGCAGAAGTAAACCAGCTACACTTGAGGGGCAGAAGTAAACCAGCTACGCTTGAGGGGCAGAAGTAAACCAGCTACACTTGAGGGGCAGAAGTAAACCAACTACACTTGAGGGGCAGAAGTAAACCAACTACACTTGAGGGGCAGAAGTAAACCAACTACACTTGAGGGGCAGAAGTAAACCAGCTACCCTTGAGGGGCAGAAGTAAACCAGCTACGCTTGAGGGGCAGAAGTAAACCAGCTACACTTGAGGGGCAGAAGTAAACCAACTACACTTGAGGGGCAGAAGTAAACCAAGTACACTTGAGGGGCAGAAGTAAACCAACTACACTTGAGGGGCAGAAGTAAACCAACAACACTTAAGGGGCAGAAGTAAACCAGCTACACTTGAGGGACAGAAGTAAACCAAGTACACTTGAGGGGCAGAAGTAAACCAACTACACTTGAGGGGCAGAAGTAAACCAACTACACTTGAGGGGCAGAAGTAAACCAACTACACTTGAGGGGCAGAAGTAAACCAACTACACTTGAGGGACAGAAGTAAACCAAGTACACTTGAGGGGCAGAAGTAAACCAGCTACCCTTGAGGGGCAGAAGTAAACCAGCTACGCTTGAGGGGCAGAAGTAAACCAACTACACTTGAGGGGCAGAAGTAAACCAGCTACACTTGAGGGGCAGAAGCAAACCAGCTACACTTGAGGGGCAGAAGTAAACCAACTACACTTGAGGGGCAGAAGTAAACCAGCTACACTTGAGGGGCAGAAGTAAACCAACTACACTTGAGGGGCAGAAGCAAACCAGCTACACTTGAGGGGCAGAAGTAAACCAACTACACTTGAGGGGCAGAAGTAAACCAGCTACGCTTGAGGGGCAGAAGTAAACCAAGTACACTTGAGGGGCAGAAGTAAACCAACTACACTTGAGGGGCAGAAGTAAACCAACTACACTTGAGGGGCAGAAGTAAACCAGCTACCCTTGAGGGGCAGAAGTAAACCAAGTACACTTGAGGGGCAGAAGTAAACCAACTACACTTGAGGGGCAGAAGTAAACCAACTACACTTGAGGGGCAGAAGTAAACCAACTACACTTGAGGGGCAGAAGTAAACCAACTACACTTGAGGGGCAGAAGTAAACCAAGTACACTCGAGGGGCAGAAGTAAACCAGCTACACTTGAGGGGCAGAAATAAACCAGCTACACTTGAGGGGCAGAAGTAAACCAGCTACACTCGAGGGGCAGAAGTAAACCAACTACACTTGAGGGGCAGAAGTAAACCAACTACACTTGAGGGGCAGAAATAAACCAGCTACACTTGAGGGGCAGAAGTAAACCAGCTACACTCGAGGGGCAGAAGTAAACCAACTACACTTGAGGGGCAGAAGTAAACCAGCTACACTCGAGGGGCAGAAGTAAACCAACTACACTTGAGGGGCAGAAGTAAACCAGCTACACTTGAGGGGCAGAAATAAACCAGCTACACTTGAGGGGCAGAAGTAAACCAGCTACACTTGAGGGGCAGAAGTAAACCAACTACACTTGAGGGACAGAAGTAAACCAGCTACCCTTGAGGGGCAGAAGTAAACCAACTACACTTGAGGGGCAGAAGTAAACCAGCTACCCTTGAGGGGCAGAAGTAAACCAACTACACTCGAGGGGCAGAAGTAAACCAACTACACTTGAGGGGCAGAAGTAAACCAACTACACTTGAGGGGCAGAAGTAAACCAACTACACTTGAGGGGCAGAAGTAAACCAACTACACTTGAGGGGCAGAAGTAAACCAGCTACACTTGAGGGGCAGAAGTAAACCAACTACACTTGAGGGGCAGAAGTAAACCAACTACACTTGAGGGACAGAAGTAAACCAAGTACACTTGAGGGGCAGAAGTAAACCAAGTACACTTGAGGGGCAGAAGTAAACCAACTACACTTGAGGGGCAGAAGTAAACCAAGTACACTTGAGGGGCAGAAGTAAACCAACTACACTTGAGGGGCAGAAGTAAACCAACTACACTTGAGGGACAGAAGTAAACCAAGTACACTTGAGGGGCAGAAGTAAACCAAGTACACTTGAGGGGCAGAAGTAAACCAACTACACTTGAGTGGCAGAAGTAAACCAACTACACTTGAGTGGCAGAAGTAAACCAGCTACACTTGAGGGGCAGAAGTAAACCAACTACACTTGAGGGGCAGAAGTAAACCAACTACACTTGAGGGGCAGAAATAAACCAACTACACTTGAGGGGCAGAAGTAAACCAGCTACACTTGAGGGGCAGAAGTAAACCAACTACACTTGAGGGGCAGAAATAAACCAACTACACTTGAGTGGCAGAAGTAAACCAGCTACACTTGAGGGGCAGAAATAAACCAACAACACTTAAGTGGTAAAAGATCGACTCCGGGTCAGGAAGGTATGTTGAACTGCTATAGCAATATGGCATTCTATCATTCTGTCTTTGCAAATACTTATAACGATAGAAGCAACAATACTATCAATGACATAATTATCATTGTTGTTATTATTATTAGTGTTTTCGTTACCCTTGTTATCAGTATCCTTATTATCAATATCTTTAGTATTGTGATTATCATAAATATGACTATTATCCAAATTATTATCATTATTGTTATTAACTTTAGTATTATCATCATTATTACTATTATTATTATTATCCATATTGTTATCAATTATTATAATCATTATCATTTCTATTCCTTTTATAATCATAGTTGTTGTTTTGTTATCTTTATCTATCAGTGAACAGCAATAGTATTGATATAATTATATTTGCCATCATTATTGTTGTTAACATTACAATCATTTTTGTTAGTAGTCATGGTATCATCATCATTGATATCATTATCATTATTATGATTTCAGAAAGAAATAGACACATGTATAAAACCAATAAAGTCATTTTTTTTCACAATCATTATCTTTATTTTCATCTTTATCCTTCTTGTTATCAACATTTCTAGCATCATTGACTTCAGCAAAATAATAATCATCACAGTCATTTCTTTGTACAAACAACAACAACACCAATCATGCCATTACCATCATCACAAATAATAATGATATTCGCCAAAATGAATATTATATCTGTTATTTTAATATCATAATGATACTAGACATCAAAATAACGTTAACATTGTCATGAAAGTGGGAAATAGAAAACAATATTGAACCTATAATATCATGTGAAACATCTGTGTTGTTATTCTATATCCCTTCTCTCTCTTTCTGCCTTTTCCCCTTTCCCTTCCTTCTACCCTATCCATCTCTCTCTCTCTCTGTCTCTCTCTCTCTCTCTCTTTCTCTCTCCCTCTATCTCCCTCTCTCTCTTCTCTCCTCTCTTTTTTTACTCTCTTTCCGTCTCTCTCTCTCTCTCTCTCTCTCTCTCTCTCATACACATACACTCTCATACGCACATGTTTCAATTCCTCTTCACATACCGCCTTACAAGTATAATCAGAAAATCATTTACTGTGGTGGTAAGATAGTGCTATATAACATAAGGCTCTATACAAAATAGGTTTATTGAGAGATGGGACAATAGACTGTATCATCAGGTCTAAAGAGGCGAAGGTGAGGAAGATAATTAAGAAAGTAAAGGACAAACAACTCAGCAGGTGATGGCAATTGAACGGAAGTGAAATCAGGTCAAATCAGGTCGGGGTGTCGGGCAAAGAAAAGGAAGAAAGGGAAGGAAAAAAAAATGTTGACAAATCACCAATGTTCAAAAACCACTTATGACAGAAGAGCATGTTGTAGGATGTGGCATGCTTGTGTTGAAAGATACGCTTGGTTAGATTAGTAATAGTCTACCCAAAGTACTGTCTATTGTGAGAGTAACGAGGAAAGTGAGGGTTCGAACCTTTTAAAGAGACTGACGAGGACCAGGCTATGGCGGAGAGGGCTAATTTGGCGAAAGACGAGTGTGTAACGAGAGGATGAAGAGGACAACGGAAAGAGTAGATATCCTCGGCAGAGATCTTGCCTATTGGCGGAGTGAGACCTTGAACAAATCGGGAAGCGCGAGGATACGGCACCGAACCCCGAGAGGAGGCGATGGAATGCAGATAAGAAGTCGTTTCAGATAACACGCAGAAGTGAGAAAGGCGAGGGTTGATAACCATGGACATCCAGTAAAATCTGACCACAGAGCAGCGTGACGACGACTGCCTCAAGCGACAATGGAAGAGTCTCATGGGTCACTGACCGGGACTCGAGACCGGGGCTACTTGAAGATTAGACGTGTCGGAATTGCGTTGCCCTTATCGGGTGGCAAGATGGTGACATTTACCCTGCGCAGCCTCTCAGGGCCTTTCAAGAACCCCTGTGGGATGTATGGCATGTGAAGGAGCAAGGACTCGTGCGCCGTGATAGAAGCCCCTCGGAGGAGAGAGACGCCAGGAAAGGAATTCCTGTGAGGAGAGATGAAACGGTCGAAGGAAGAAATGTGGATGTCTGGAAGGAAAAGATATTTCTCTCCTTACCTCCTCAGACCTGGAAATGAAATCCAGGAGTTTTTCCGAACTACTGTCTCTTGTTTAAGTTGTTTTGAGTATAGTAGATTTTTTTCCTGTTGTGTAATCACTCATTTATAAAATTCACATAATTTCAATTCACTGATTCAAAACTACTATACGTCTAATGAACGATTGCCTCAAAGGAAATCAAGAAATTCTGTACAATGCCCCTTTCACGGCTTAAAAAAAGTACAATGACCAAGTATTGGTTTCATAGGAGACTATTGTTTACATAGAATACCGAAATAGCCACGAAAAGATTTTTTTCTTTTTTCATTTCTCTTTTTTTTCCAGAATATTTTTTTGTTTATAGAATCTGCAATTCAGATATATGTGGAAACATTCAAACACTTTGCTTTAATTTAGAACAAATAAATATGCATTCAGATGAATACGTTTGGCAAGGGCGAGGTACGTTAAATGCAAATAGAGTCGTATGCAAACTCACGCACAACACCAGGCACACACGCACTTCTATGCGTACATACACATGACCTATCTCTTTCTCTCCATCCCCCTCCCCCTCTCTCTCTCTCTTTCTCTCTCTCTGTGGAAAAGGGAGGGAGAAGAGGGAGATGGAAGGGGGTGGGGTATTGGGAGACAATGATATAAAAAGAAGTAGGATGAGGGGAGGTGAGAGGTGGGTGAGAGAGAGATAAAGGAGGAAGGAGAGGGGGTGGGGGAGAGGGAAGAGGGAAGAGGGCATAGGAGAAGAATGGGGGTGAGAGATGGAGGAGAGGAGGAGATAAGGGGAAAGGGAAGTGAAGAAATATATCCCTTTTCCTTTCATATCCCTCTCTCTCGTCTCTTCACTTCCCTCTCCCCTCATCTCCTCCTCTCCTCCATCTCTCAACCCCATTCTTCTCCTATTCCCTCTTCTCTCTCCCCCACTCCCTCTCCCTCATCTCCCCTTCATCTCCCTTCCCACAGAACCCCCTTCCATCTCCCTCTTCTCCTTCCCTCTCCCCTTTTTCCCCCTCTCCCCCTCCCACATCTCCCCTTTTCACCCTCTCTCCCTCCCCCACATCTCCCCTTTCCCCCCCTCTCTCCCTCTCCCACCTCTCCCCTTTTCCACCCTCTCTCCCTCTCCCACATCTCCCCTTTTCCACCCTCTCTCCCTCTCCCACATCTCCCCTTTTCCACCCTCTCTCCCTCTCCCACATCTCCCCTTCATCTCCCTCTCCCTCATCTCCCCTTTTCCCCCCTCTCTCCCTCTCCCACATCTCCCCTTTTCCACCCTCTCTCCCTCTCCCACATCTCCCCTTCATCTCCCTCTCTCCCTCTCCCACATCTCCCCTTTTCACCCTCTCTCCCTCTCCCACATCTCCCCTTTTCCACCCTCTCTCCCTCTCCTACATCTCCCCTTTCCCACCCTCTCTCCCTCTCCTACATCTCCCCTTCATCTCCCTAACTCCCTCTCCCACATCTCCCCTTTCCCACCCTCTCTCCCTCTCCTACATCTCCCCTTCATCTCCCTCTCTCCCTCTCCCACATCTCCCCTTCATCTCCCTCTCCCTCATCTCCCCTTTCCCACCCTCTCTCCCTCTCCTACATCTCCCCTTCATCTCCCTCTCTCCCTCTCCCACATCTCCCCTTTTCCACCCTCTCTCCCTCTCCCACATCTCCCCTTCATCTCCCTCTCCCTCATCTCCCCTTTTCCACCCTCTCTCCCTCTCTCACATCTCCCCTTTTCCACCCTCACTCCCTCTCCCACATCTCCCCTTTTCCACCCTCTCTCCCTCTCCCACATCTCCCCTTTTCCACCCTCTCTCCCTCTCCCACATCTCCCCTTTCCCACCCTCTCTCCCTCTCCTACATCTCCCCTTCATCTCCCTCTCTCCCTCTCCCACATCTCCCCTTTCCCACCCTCTCTCCCTCTCCTACATCTCCCCTTCATCTCCCTCTCTCCCTCTCCCACATCTCCCCTTCATCTCCCTCTCTCCCTCTCCCACATCTCCCCTTTTCCACCCTCTCTCCCTCTCCCACATCTCCCCTTTTCCACCCTCTCTCCCTCTCCCACATCTCCCCTTCATCTCCCTCTCCCTCATCTCCCCTTTTCCACCCTCTCTCCCTCTCCCACATCTCCCCTTCATCTCCCTCTCTCCCTCTCCCACATCTCCCCTTCATCTCCCTCTCCCTCATCTCCCCTTTCCCATCCTCTCTCCCTCTCCTACATCTCCCCTTCATCTCCCTCTCTCCCTCTCCCACATCTCCCCTTTTCCACCCTCTCTCCCTCTCCCACATCTCCCCTTCATCTCCCTCTCTCCCTCTCCCACATCTCCCCTTCATCTCCCTCTCCCTCATCTCCCCTTTTCCACCCTCTCTCCCTCTCCCACATCTCCCCTTTTCCACCCTCTCTCCCTCTCCCACATCTCCCCTTTTCCACCCTCTCTCCCTCTCCCACATCTCCCCTTTTCCACCCTCTCTCCCTCTCCCACATCTCCCCTTTTCACCCTCTCTCCCTCTCCCACATCTCCCCTTTTCCACCCTCTCTTCCCACTCCCACATCTCTCCCTCTCCCACATTTCCCCTTTTCATCCTCTCTCCCTCTCCCACATCTCCCCTTTTCCATCCTCTCTCCCTCTCCCACATCTCCCTCTCCCTCATCTCCCTTTTTCCCCCCTCTCTCCCTCTCCCACATCTCCCCTTTTCCACCCTCTCTCCCTCTACCACATCTCCCCTTCATCTCCCTCTCTCCCTCTTCCACATCTCCCCTTTTCCACCTTTTCTCCCTCTCCCACATCTCCCCTTCATCTCCCTCTCCCTCATCTCCCCTTTTCCACCCTCTCTCCCTCTCCCACATCTCTCCTTCATCTCCCTCTCTCCCTCTCCCACATCTCCCCCTTTCACCCTCTCTCCTTCTCCCACATTTCCCCATTTTCCACCCTCTCTCCCTCTCCCACATCTCCCTCATCTCCCCTTTTCCACCCTCTCTCCCTCTCCCACATCTCCCCTTTTCCACCCTCTCTCCCTTTCCCACATCTCCCCTTCATCTCCCTCTCCCTCATCTCCCCTTTTCCTCCCTCTCTCCCTTTCCCACATCTCCCCTTTTCCACCCTCTCTCCCTCTCCCACATCTCCCCTTTTCCACCCTCTTTCCCTCTCCCACATCTCTCCTTTTCCACCCTCTCTCCCTCTCCCACATCTCCCCTTTTCCTCCCTCCCTCCCTCTCCCACATCTCCCCTTTCCATCCTCTCTCCCTCTCCCACATCTCCCCTTTTCCACCCTCTCTCCCTCTCCCTCATCTCCCCTTTTCCACCCTCTCTCCCTCTCCCACATCTCCCCTTTTCCACCCTCTCTCCTTCTCCCACATCTCCCCTTCATCTCCCCTTTTCCACCCTCTCTCCTTCTCCCACATCTCCCCTTCATCTCCCCTTTTCCACCCTCTCTCCCTCTCCCACATCTCCCCTTTTCCACCCTCTCTCCCTCTCCCACATCTCCCCTTTTCCTCCCTCTCTCCCTCTCCCACATCTCCCCTTTTCCTCCCTCTCTCCCTCTCCCCACATCCCTTCACCCCCTTTCCCACCCTCTCTCCCTCTCCCCCACCCTCTATCCCTCCTCTCTCCCTCTCCCACATCTCCCCTTTTCCACCCTCTCTCCCTCTCCCCCACCCCTTTCACCCTCCTCCCCTCCACATTTTCCAATTATCTCTCCACCTCCTTTATCTCCCTTTTACCCAGGTCATCTCTCCCTCTCCCTCATCTCCCCTTTTCCTCCCTCTCTCCCTCTCCCACATCTCCCCTTTTCCACCCTCTCTCCCTCCCCCACATCTCCCCTTCATCTCCCTCTCTCCCCTCATCACCCATCCGATCAATTAGCATCTTGATCCACCACCGAAACTTTGGCAGACATTGTTCCCCTCAGCCGGAGTTTGGCGAGCCAGATTTGTGCCGCCTAATGACTACTCGCGGCCGACCGCTGCCAGATGAGACTCGAGATCTTGACAGGGAAGTACCACACTTTTAGGGGCCTCGGCTTGACGGCGTGTTTTCTCCGAGGGGGGAGGGTAGGGGGGAAGGAGTTTGAGGGGGAAGAGGGGGGGAGGGGACTGTGGGGGGGATGTGCGCGGCCACAGGGTATCTAAGGTGTTAGTTTTGATTTTTGAAGGGGGTGTAGGGGATTGTGAAGGGAGAGGGGAGAGGACCGGGAAGGGGAGAGGTGGGAGGATGGAGTTCACTCACTCTCGCCACAAGGGGAGGGGGGAAGGGAGAGGGGGAAGGGATTTTGCTTTTTAGGAGAGAGGAGAAGTAGACAAAACAACCGGAGATTGTGCGCGACAATACCAGGGGTGGGGGGGGGGGGGGGCGGACTTCCAGATCCCAGTCGACCCTGCTTAGTTTGTCAGCCTGGTTACATTGCCAATCGGATACCCAAGGTGTCCATGTTACCATATAGTTGATTGATTTATTTGCCCCTCCAATGCCACAATTACGATGGATACTTACCCTGTATTTACCATCTAGGAGGTTTTAATTTCTTTCTGTCTTCGTGAGAGGGGGTGGCTGCTAAAAAGGGGGGAATGGAGAGAGAGCCCTCTAAACTTACGCGCTCATCCACCCCCGGAGGGGAAGGGGACACCCCCCCCACCCCCCCCCCCCCCGGGGGGATGTGAGCGATGGCGGCTTGACGGGTTTTGGGGAGAGGGGGAAGGATTGTGTGGGGAATGAATGGGTGGGGGGGTGGGGTGCTTGACGGGTTTGGGAAATGGGAGAGGGATGTGTGTGGGGAAGAGGAGGGAGTGGGCTGGGGTTTGGGCGTTTGCGCAGGGTAGTTATGGTGGGGATGGTTGCCTGGGGAGTTGTTGGGGGGAGGGGGTATAATTACAAAGGGAAATGGGGTTTGTGAGGGAGCGCATATCTGTAAGGATGCGGGGGGTTATTTGTAATGTGGTTATATGTTTGCAGTGGGAGTTTGCGTGGTTGGAGTATGTTTCCAGAAGTTGTTAAGGGTGGGTGTGAGAAGGTTGGGGGTTGAGGGGGGGTCTCTTTCTCTCCCTCTCTCTCTCTCTCTCTCTCTCTCTCTCTCTCTCTCTCTCTCTCTCTCTCTCTCTCTCTCTCTCTCTCTCTCTCTCTCTCTCTCTCTCTCTCTCTCTCTCTCTCTCTTCCCTTATATCTCCCTTTCTCCCTTCCTCCTCCTTCTCTCTCACATCCCTTCAATACAGAGGGTGGGGAAAAGGGTATGGAGGAGAGAGGGGAATGGAGGTGAAGGGAGAGTGAGAGAGAGATGAAGGAAGAAAGAGAGGGGGCGAGGAGAAAGTGAAGAGGAAGTAGGATAAAAACGGGAAGGATTTCAGAGAGAGGATTCGAGTGGGAAGAAGAGCAGGATTTTTGAGAAGGTGGGGGGGGAGGGGGAGGGGGGAGAGTTATGGGTCGAAGGAGAGAGTTTTACAGGGGGGGGGGGGGATAGAGGGGTACTGTTTTTTGCTTGTTTTTGTGTGTATGAATAGGGGGGGTAGTTGTAATTGCGTGTGATCGTCTATGCGTATGTATGAGAAGGGGGCGTTTGATTATGGCTGTGCGTGCACGCGCGTGTGTGTGTCTGTCTGTATGTGTGTGTGTGTATGTGTATGTGTGCTTGTGTCAATGTGTGGTTGTGTCTGCA
>NW_028234428.1:29360542-29363042 GCF_977035675.1 Penaeus japonicus
ATAGACATGTACATGGACGCACATGAAAATGCAAGCATGTAATTGGGTATGCCATGCATGCGTATATAAATCAAATGTCCATTCTCACTTGAGTAGACTGAGAGGTAGTGAGCTAGATCGGGGGATGCTAAGATCTCCTAATAACATGGGAGACAAGCTCCCCTGCCTCTGACCCCCCGCCTCGCCCGTGAGGTACGCCTGCCTAACAAGAGCCATCCGTCAAGCCTTTGCTACCAAGTAAATATCATTATGTTACCCGTACCGTTATCCATCAATAAAAAAATAACAAACAACCGGACTTTGGCTTCAAAAACCGTAAGTGAGCACCCTTTATGTTATTGGAGATTAATGGTAGCCATTGACTAAATTACTCCCCTCTACCAAGTTACATTTAAGGCTGGTAGGTGGGGGTATCTGGCCCCACCTCTCTTAAATATGATTTCAAGACAACAGCCCTCATTCCCCAGAAGCAAAAGAGCCCCTGGTCACGGTGGCGATCAGGATCACTCTGGAGCAGAGGGTACTAAAAATATCTGGTTAGACCCAGGCCCCCTCATGATGATGAATCTTTGCACATACAATGTAAGGACTCTGAGAACAGAATCTGATCTTTTGACACTGCTTGAGGAACTTCACTTTATTAAATGGGACATTGTAGGACTTTCTGAAGTCGGAAGACTAGGCAAAGAACAAAAATTACTAAATGATGGTCACTTACTATACTGGAGTGGTAAACCCCTGGATAGCAAACAAGAATTAGAGGTAGGTTTCTTAGTTCGCAAGTACTTTGAAAAGAATATTAGGGAATTCCACAGTGTGAGCAAAAGAGTACCTTCTATAATACTGAAACTAAACAACAGCTATAACCTAAAAATCATCCAAGTATACGCTCCTACCGGCAGTCATAGTGATGAGGAGATAGAGAGTTTCTATGAAGATGTGCAATCAGCTACCGATAGAGCAAAAACCCATTTTACCATGATTATGGGGATTTTAATGCCAAGATAGGGCAAAGGGATGATAGGGAAACCACGGTTGGGAAACATGGAATAGAAACCAGAAATGAGAGAGGGCAAAGGCTAATAGAATTCGCTGAAGCTCGATCCCTTAAAATTATGAATTCATTCTTCGAAAAGAGTCTCGAGAGAAAATAAACTTGGAAATCGCCCTCCGGCATTAAAAACGAAATTGACTTTATAATCACCAAAAAGTACAACATTGTACAAGATGTAAGCATTATCAATAAAGTACATGATGGTAGAGACCATGGACTGGTCAGAAGTCGAGTTAAATTTCAGCTAAAAGGGGAACGAAATAAGCTCATACTCTTGTTAATCTAATTAACATTAAGAAAAGGGTCACGGAATTCAGGATTAAGATCCGAAACAAATACTCATCTCTCGAAGAAGATCTTGACATAGACCAAATGAACGACCAATTCAGTGAAATAGTCGGTAAAGACGAAAAAGAAAAGTTCAGTAAGCTTTCGGCATAGAAAAAAAAGCTTATGAAACAGCATTGGAACATGAAAATAACATCAATCATAGACAAATTAGAATCAGCAGAGCTGACTAAGACTATAAACAATAATAAGAAAGAAGATATGCGCAAATTTAACATATGAAAAATAGCCCTAAGGCAACAAGGAAGAGGCTTGGAATAGGAAAAAAACAAATGTATGCGGTAAAGAAACCCAATAGAGAGGTGCCATACAATAAAAATGAAATGATCAAGGTAACAAAAGACTTCTATTGCAACTTATACCGCTCAAATGATCAACTACGTATGGAGACAAACACAACCATTGGAGACATTCCAAACATTACCGTAGAGGTAGTAAAAAGGGCACTAAAAGGCATGGAAAGAGGAGAAGATTGCATTAATGTAGATCTTATTCAAGATGCAGGAGAGATTGTGTTAGTAAAACTGGCCAATCTCTTTAACAAATGTCTAAGCGTCGTTTTAACTCTAAAAGCCTGGAAAAACAGAGTAATGATTTTAATACACAACAAGGGGGACACAAAAGCCTCCTTTCAGTAATCTAGAAACTGTTCACAAAAATCATCACAGTCCGTATCATCGATACATTAGATTCAAAACAACCCAGGGAACAGGCAGGATTCTGCAGCGGATTCTCAACTACAGATCACATCCACACACTAGCCCAAATAAGCGAGAAAACAAACGAATATAGGAAGCCCCTGTATATGGCATTCGTAGATTACAAAAAGGCATTCGACTCGGTAGAGATAGCAGCAGTACCAGATACAATTCGTAAACAAAGAGTAGAGGAAATATACTGCAGAGTATTAGAGGATATATATAGAGATGGTACAGTGACTATCAAAATGCATGCAGAAACCAATAAAATACCAATAAGAAAGGGTGTTAAGCAGGGCGACACCACCTCACCGAAGCTGTTTACAGCTTGCTTGGAGGAAGTATTCAAGAAGTCAGATTGGAAGGAGAAAAGGATTAGAATAGGGGATGAACACTTAAG
>NW_028234428.1:29368042-29373042 GCF_977035675.1 Penaeus japonicus
CACTAACACACTACACCTCACACACCTCACACACACACACACACACACACACACACACACACTCACATCACACACTCTGACACACACACACACACACCAAACACAGATCACACCACACACACACACACGACTCACACACCACACACACACTCACACACACACACTCACACACACTAGAATACTATCACACATCCACCTCTTACACACGCCACCACTCTCACACTCACACCCACACACACACACACACCACACACACACACACCACGACACAACACAACCACTACCACCCACTCACACACACACACCACACACACACAATCTTCACAATAACACACTATAATAACTCACACACAACACACACACTACACTCACACCACCACTCCACACCCACACTACACACACACACTCACATCTTACACAAACACACACCACTCTCTGCAAAAATCTACACACCACACTCACACTCACACCCACACCTCATACACACACATAATACTAACAAAATATACACACACATCAAAATCACACACCTCACACACAACCACACACAACAGCACCCCACAGCGACATAGCATCCATACTTTCCCACGACCACCTCACTGACAATACAGCCCATCTCCCCCAGACTGCCCGCCCCGGACATGCATGCCCCATCAGCCACACCACCCCCCGCCGAAGAATGCTAAGACCGCTAAACGACCTTGAAGTACCTATTTCACACCCTACAAAATACCTACGAAACTACCAGACAATAATAAAACGGACCTTCCGCAACGTGCCCGTCCAACTCGACCACATACCACTATATGCGTATATATATTGGCTATAATCAGTTTTCACTCCATACCTTCTCTCCAATTGTATGCATATGAACTATTGTCCATATAATACTGTGTGAGTGTGTGTATGATATATATATAACTCATATATATCTAATATAAAAATATATATAAATCAATATTATAAATATATGTATAAATAATAAATAACTATAATATATGTATATAGTAATATATATATAAAAACATATAATATATATAACTATCAAATATATATATATGTATATATAAATATATAAATATCTATAAAAAAATACATAAACTATATATCCCATCATACTATATATATAACTATCTATATAATAAATACTAACACAAATATATATATCTTTATAAATATAATATAACATAAAACGACACCATATAAAAATCACATATATATATATATACTATATATATATAAATTAACACAATGACATACACTCACAGCCAATCAACCACCCCCATCAACTTCTCATATGCATATGAACATGAGACTACTTCCTAATCCTCGTAGACTTTGATCTTTCAGTTCAGGCGGAAGATAATCCTTCTCTTTTTCACCAGATGATAAATAGATTTCTAATAATCACTGGCACATTTACCGTTAGCAACATGATTAACTCAAAAGAGGAAAAGTCACTATAAATTGAAATATTCATATGACAAGATAAACAATTGATATAAGATTATGGAACTGAAAATATCTAGCTTTTTAATGTCGAAGCATTAATAACCATAATATTAAGAGATATTACAATATGTATCTTATATCAACTGTCTATATTGTAAATTGAAATGTACACCCTGCCAATAAAATCCCGATGTGAAGCAAATCCAAACTAAATACCTTTTTTCAGCTTTCTTTTTTTTCCACTTTTGAAAACAGAGATATGTATCAATTCCCAGAGACATATAATCATATAAGGCATTACAGAAATTCCTGTATGAACGTGATTTTATAACAATCTTTAATCTATTAAAATCATTCCAGTGATCTTGCATAGTTTCAATAAGGCATGTTACGTGTCATAAAGTTACATTAGCCGTGATAAAGATAAAAAGAAATTTGGTTATAAAGTTAATAAAGAGAAATTCCACAACATGACATACAAGATTTTTGGTCTTGACATTGGTTGATTTTTTATTGTATGGAAAATCGACATATTTGAAACGTGGGTTTGACATACCGTGGATTCCCATTAGAATATTTTGCTATAATCAACCTTATCTCCTACTGCTAGAAAAAGAAGATGAAAATAAGAGTAAAAGAGGAGGGGAAGAGATTTTTAAAAAAGTAGAGGAGGAGGAGGAAGGGGATAAGAAAGTGGATGAAGGAATGGGCAGAGGAAGAGGAGGAGGAAAAGACGGAGGGGGAGTAACAGGAAGATCAATAAACCAGCAAGAGGGACAGCAAACTAGTGCGAATGAATTCCGCAAAATTATTAAACTATCGATTTAAATTCTCTCGATATTCAGAACATAGAATTAGAGCAGACTGCCAAGAATCAGTCGCTGCATAATTAAAAATTTGTCTTTTTATTGATAGTGTTGATAGTTATGCAGGTTGAAAGTGTAGAGGGTGTGCATATTTCTGAGAGTGAGAGAGAGAGAGAAAGAGAGAGGGAGAGGAGAGAGAGAGAGAGAGAGAGAGAGAGAGAGAGAGAGAGAATAAAAGGTTGAGAGAGAGAAATTACAAGATAGAGAGGGAGAGTGTGGGGGAAAATATCAACTACGAATTAGGGAGAAAATTTGTTGTAAATAAACATATAGAAAAAAAATAAAAAGAGAGGGGAAAAAAATAATCCAAACTTAGACGAGAGCACCGTAAAAAAAAGTTTTAAAAAATCAGCATCAGTATAAAAGTCCAGCAGTCAATCATCGAAAATCAGTATATGTATGTTTCAAAATCTGTAAAATTTGCCTTTTGAATAACAGGTCAAGGTTAGAGGCATCTTTCTCTTTCTGTCCATCGCTCTGCCTGTTCATCTTTTTTGCCGTCTATCTATCTATCTATCTGTCTATCTGTCTGTCCGTCCGTCTGTCTGCTGTCTGTGCTGTCTGTCTGTTTCTGGCCTGTCTGTCTGTCGTCTGTCTGTCTGTCTTGTCTTTCCTGTCTGTCAATCTGTCCTGTCTGTCCCCATGTCCATGTTCTGCGATTTCCTAGGATATGTTGTGACGAGTTGATATTGGATAAAAAGGTTTCATATTGAAGTCTGATAACGAGGACATGGCAGATGACCTGTTTAATATGAACTGAATCACAATACCGAAAAAAAAAAATCTTTGCTCCCTTTTCCTGGAAAAAAGAGAATGATTAGAGGAGGGAACGGATGATCTGAGAGAGAGGGGAAATCGGAGAGTAAGGGGAAAGGGGATGGGGAAGGGAAAGGGGAGAAGGATTTTTTTTTTTTTGGAAAGGGAAGGCAAAGAAGGGAGGGATAAAAGAATAGGGAAGTGGCTTCTCCTGTTGATAGAGTGGGAGAGTCAGGAGGGGGAAAGAGGGGAGTGGGGGGGGGGTGACGTGGAAGGCTGAGGGAGGGAAGGTAGAGAAAGGAAAAAGGAGGGGAGAGGGGGGGGATTTTTTTGGACTTTTTTTTTAAAGTAAGAGTGGAGGGAATGGGAAGGGGGGGGTGAAGGGAGGGGAAGGGGGAGTTAGGGTAAAGGGAAGTTTTTTGTGGATGGATTGAGGGAGGGCGAGGTGTGAAAAGAGGAACAGAAGAAAGTGAGAGATCATGTGGGGGGAAATTTGGTGAATACAAAAGGGAAGAATAGGAGGGCCAGAGGAAGGGGAAAAGGGAACGGAGGACTAAAGGGCTAGGAACTGAAAGGGAGGGAAGAGGGAGGCTGATGTAAGGAGAAAGAGAAGAAAGAAGGTCTTCGAATATCAGGGCCTTAAAATGTAAAATCCTTTCCTCCACATTGTGTAATTGAGCGATGACACAAAGGAAAGAAACGATGTATTTATGTATATACAATCAATGCCTAGGAATTCCCACCACTTCTATAACAAACGTTATATATGTATATATATGTATGTATATATATATATATAATATATATATATATATATATATATATAAATATATAAAATATATATATATATATGTAATATATATATTATGTGGACAAAAAACACAGAACACACACAACACACACACACACACAACACACACACACACACACTCACACATATATATATATATATAATATAATATAATAGATATATAAATATATATATATATATATATATAATATATATATATATAAAAGATATATGTATAATATATAATAAAATATATATTATAATATATTATATATAAATATATATATTATACATATATTTATATATAATTAATATATATATCTATATATATATAAAAATATATATATATATACACATATATATAATATATATATATATATATATTATATATATCTTAAGGGGGGGTTATATATATATATATGTATATATAGTAATATATATATGATATGTTACATATAAATATATATAAATATATATATAATAATATATAATATATATATATATATATACTAGTATATATAATATATGTAGTATATATATAATATATATATGTATATAAAAGATATAGATTATATATATATATATATATATACATATATATATCAATAAAATATGTTATGTATAAATATATATATATATATATATATATATATATATAAATATAAAATATATAAAAAAAATATATAAATGATATATATATGATATATATATATATATATTATGTATATATATATATGAATATTATATATATAATATATATATATAATATATATATATATATATATATATATAGATATATATATACACACACACACACACATACACACACACACACACGACACACACACACACACACACACACTACATGTGCTTATTCATGACATAATATTCATATATTCCATTTATACCTAGTCTACTACAAACAAATCTTTTATAACGGCCAATACGTAATTATTTTACAGATGAGTGGCTAATCACATTAATACGTTTTGTTGAATATACTAGGGTCGATGTGAGCTCTTGCCATGCTAAGAGGAGACACTTAGGTGAATAGGAGAGTAATTGCAGTAGATCAGAATCGACTATAGAGAGTGTATGTGTAATGTTCTATTTCCATCTTCGTCAGTTTATCAATG
>NW_028234428.1:29391318-29398818 GCF_977035675.1 Penaeus japonicus
CTCGACTTCCTCTCCCCATCCCCTCTCTCTTACCCCTCCCTCTCACTTACCTTACGTATCCAACCCCAAGTCCTCCATTTCCTAGGCCCCCTCCCCCTCCCCCACCCCACCTCTCCCACCCATGCTTCAGCCTCCTCACCCACCTCCTCCTCCACGTCCCCTGTCCCCCTCCCCCTCTCCCACCCCTACCTCGGCCATCCCTCCCTCTCCCACCCCACCCCTCCCCTGACCCCACCCCTATCCTCTCCCCCCCTCTACCTTGGCCCCCCACCCCTCCCTCTCCCAACCACCACCCCTCCATCTCCCCCCCAACCCTCCCCTGACCCCACCCCTACCTCGGCCCCCACCCCTCCCCCAACCCCACCCCAACCCTCCCCTAACCCCACCCTTCCCTCTCCCACCCCTACCTCGGCCCCCACCCCTCCCCCTCCTCCAACCCCACCCCTCCATCTCCCCCCACCCCTACCTCGGCCCCCTACCCCTACCTCAGCCCCCACCCCTACCTCGCCCCCCCCACCCCTCCCCTCTCCAACCCCTACCTCGGCCCCCCCCCCCCCACCCAGCCCTCCCACACCTCCGCCAAAACCCCCATCCAAGAAATGGGCTGTGACACCGGCCTCCGTATTAATCGACGGGAACATGAGGACGTCGGGAGATGAAAGGAGGATCACTAATGTAGCTTCTTGGAGACGTCGGCCGAGGAAAAGTCCATTCCGCGTTTTGGGCAGATCGAAAATTCTATCTGCTATTTTGATTATATTCTATTATATTCTATTATATTATTATTATTATCTTATTATTATTATATTATATTGTATTTTATTATATTCTATTATGTATATATATATATTTTTTTTCTTTTTTTGTATGTATGAGACAGGAACGCGTCGGGATGATAAAGAAAACGATGAATGATGAAGAGGATGAAAATGATAAAGAGGACGCAACCCGAGAGAGTGGAGCGGAGTGTGTGTTCGGGGTGGGGGTGGGTGTGGGAGTGGGGGGGCGGGGGGTGTAAGGGGGATAGGGAACCCCATCTGCTCGTAAGGATAGATGAAAAACAGAATTCTGGCGACGTGACGATGACACGTTCGATTTTCTTTATGGTGGTAATATTTTTTTTTTTTTTTTTTTTTCGATTTTGATTCGCCTCCGTCTCCTGAGTCTCTTTCTCTTACTTCGGCTTCTCGTTTTGTAGGATGGAAACGGTTTTTTATAAGATATCAGTACCTTCTCCGACTGTATAAACATACATATACATATATATATATATATATATATATATATATATATATATATATATATATATATATATATATATATGTATGTATATATATAGATGTATATACATAAATACATATATATATATATATATATATATATATATATATATAATATATATATATAAATATATATATACATGTATATACATATATACATATATATATATATATATATTAAATATATATGTATATATATATATATAATATATATATATATATGTATATATGTGTGTGTGTGTGTGTGTGTTTCCCTATTCCCTAGCCAGTCTCTCTCTTTGTATGCGTCTCCTTTCCCTCCCAACTCTTTTATTCAACACAATTATCAAAGGAAAAGTAACTCCATAGCCATAAAAAATGCATCGTGGTCTCCTTTAGCACTTAAAAAAAATAGAAAAAAAAAATATCCTAGACTGACGTAAAAATTACCAAAGATACTTTTCACATTCCCTGAGGAAAGAGCGAGAAAGAGATTTTTTTTAAGGGCGTTAAAATGGTGTCCTAAATGATATGTATGAAAATAGTAAAAAAAAAAAAAAAAAAAAAAAAAAAAATGGGGTAAGCAAAAATGGCTATTCAACTTCCGGGAACCTACGTAGGCGTTGCTTCATAGCGATGTCATTAAACGAAAAGAAACACACAATCCCTTTCCTTTGTTGTGGTAATTTGTGAAAGCGGTCACGTTACCCGGGATTGTTCTTATATTTCAGCGTGCTAAGTGAGACCCCCATTAAAACTTGCCGTTTTCTTTACGGTTGTCGAGATCATGTGTGTTTTTTTTCTCTCTCTCTCTCTTTCTCTCTCTTTTTTTTCTTCTTCTTTTTTTTGACGCCGGTAGTGGAATTAAGACGGGAAATTGCCTGTCGTGAAGTCAGCGAGTTGGTGAAAGTGTAGATGGTACGAGAGAGAGAGAGAGGGAGAGAGAGAGAGAGAGAGAGAGAGAGAGAGAGAGAGAGAGAGAGAGAGAGAGAGAGAGAGAGAGAGAGAGAGAGAGAGAGAGAGAGCGAGAGAGAGAGAGAGAGAGAGAGAGAGAGAGAGAGGAGAGAGAGAGAGAGAGAGAGAGAGAGATGAAGAAAGAGAGAGAGAGAGAGAGAGAGAGAGAGAGACAGAGAGAGAGAGAGAGAGAGACAGAGAGAGAGAGAGAGAGAGAGGGAGAGAGAGAGAGAGAGAGAGAGAGAGAGAGAGAGAGAGAGAGAGAGAGAGAGAGAGAGAGAGAGAGAGAGAGAGAGAGAGAGAGAGAACGACAGAGAGACAGAGAAACGAAAAAATATTAGATAATTCATTACAAATATATAATGATCTCCCCACCACTCAAAAGACACACACACGCACATACTCAAAACAAAAATAAAGAAAAATGAGGGCAATAATAAAGATCCAGTGATGATAATAATAAAGACCTTTAAAACAAGGATAATTATGATGATAATGATATCAATAACCAAAACAATGGTTATAGGAGACTTTCAAACACAACTTTTACTATAAGAAATACAAGGCATTCATCTCAAATGCGTAATCTTGCATTTGAGCTGAAGATGGCAACTGCATGTTAAGATAATAGTGTGATGTTGCTATTAATGTTTTGTGTTGATTATTAACGTTATAATGGTGAAGAGGTCATAAAAAATAATGATGGTTGTAATGTCCTCAATGAAGGCATATAAGTATATCTATAAGTATGAACAAAGATTCTCGCCAAATTACAACAGAGCTTAAGAGAGAGAGAACCTTTCCACACCAAAATTTATCACCATAGACATCCATAGAACAGACTCCTTTTTGGTCCACGCCGAAGCTAAGAGGTTCACCTCTAATAGCAATAGATGACCTGAGGTAACCTGATGAAATGGGCATCTGCCACTTAATGTCTCTCCCAGTTCTAAACATAGTAACCGAGACATATTTTATATAAAAGGTGAATGGGCCTTTTTTCAACAAAGTTTATTTAATATGGCGTCCTCAGCCAGTGTTTGATAGCAGGGTTGTTCCTATAGTGTAGTGATATAAATTGTGATGATGGTAATATCAGAAATTTCGTTGATGAAAATGATGGCAAATATGATAAAATGGTAATAATGACGATAATGATAACTTTATTAGGATATTTTGATTTGAAAACAGTGATAAAATCATTAGACAATGATAATAAAAACTGTGGCAATGAAAACTAGTAGCGATGATAAAAAGTAATAATGACAATGATCCTAATAAAAGGGAGTATAGTAAGAGGAACGATAAGGATAATGATGATGTTGATTAAAAATAATAATGATGATAATAACGATGATGATATTGATAATAATGATGATAATAACGATGATGATATTGATAATAATGATAATAATGTTAATGAAAATGATGGTAAGAATGATCATGATAATAATGGTGAAAGAGATGATAATGAAAATGACAATAACAATGACATTCATAAAAATGAAAATGATAATAATAGTGATAATGATAATAATGATATCAGTAGTAATAATAAAAAAGAGGAAATAATAGGAAAATCAATAGAATTATGAAAAGTAATGATCAGAATGACACATGAGACAGAAAAGTGAAAACATTTTAGAAATATGTTGCTGTTCCCTTAATCTTTTTTTTTTTCTTTTTTTTTTTTCTTATCCATCGTAACGCCGTCTTTTTTTTTCTCTCTCGTCTTCTCTTATGTCCTAGTTCTTTCGTTCTCTTTTCCTCAATTACTTTTTATTTTCATATTTCCTTCACTTCATGTGCGTTTTACCTCCTTGTTGTTGGAAACCGGGCTTGGAAAAACTTTTCTTAATGATTTTTTTTCTTTTGTCGTGATGTTTGAAAGAATTTTCTGGGTCCTTCTCTTTCCCAAATTATTTTTTTTTCCTTTTTTCTTTTCTTTACTGCGCTAATGGCGTCTTTTTTGTGTTTGTTCATGCTTTCTTTCTTTCTCTTCCTTGGTGGTTTGTTGTAGTAAATTCCATATTCCTATATTTCCTAAATTCTCATTCTCTCTCTCTCTCTCTCTCTCTCTCTCTCTCTCTCTCTCTCTCTCTCTCTCTCTCTCTCTCTCTCTTTCTCTCTCTCTTTCGCTTTTTTTTCTCTCTCTCTCGCTCTCTCTCTACCTCTCTTTCGCTTTCTCTCTCTCTCTCTCTCTCTCTCTCTCTCTCTCTCTCTCTCTCTTCCAGGTCTCGAATATCTTCGTTTTCTTTTCTTTTTTTCTTTCTCTTCTTTTTTATGCATTTCTTCTCGCATTTGTTGCTATTGTTTTTAACATTTGCTATTCCTTATTTTCTTCTTCTTCTTCTTTGTAATACTTATAGTTCTTACTTCTTCGGGTTTGTTTGTTTACTTTCTTCCTCTTTGCTTTTCCAGGTCACGTAGGGTTTTCTCCTTCTTTTTTTTATCTACCCAATGAGTTTTTGTTGTTCTTGTTCTTTGCTATTGTTGTTGTTTTTACTTCTCCCATTCCATTATTATTTGTTTTTTTTTATATTCTGATTATCATCATTATTTTGTTGTTATTATCGTCATAACAATCATTATCATTATTATTATTATCATTATTATTATTATTATTACTATCATTATTATCATCATCATTATCATTACCATTGTTATGATCATTATTATAATCATTATTGTCATCATCATTTATTGCTGATATTACCATTATCATTCTTCTTATCATTAATACAATCAATATCATCATTATTTCTTATTACTATTATATGTTACAATCAACATAATTGTTATCATCAATATTTATAATCATCGTTTTCACAACATAACAGTTATTACTCTCATTATAATCTTCATTAGTGTCTTTATTGTTATCATTATCATAATCATTATATATGATATCATGATTATCATTATTATCATCTTTGTCATTACCATCACTATTCTTATTATTGTCATCAATATTAATATCATTATCCTTATCATCAATGTTATGATTACTTTAATTACACCTTTTATCATGATCCATTTGTATCATTATCATTATCAAATTTATTTACCAATAAACCTCAGAAAAAAAAAATCTACGACACACACACACACAAAATAATAATAAATAAATAAATAAATAAACAAATAAATAAAATAAAAGAAGAAGAAGGAGAAGAACAAGAAAAAGAAACACCCCTTAGGCAAAAGAAAGTGTACTTCCGGTGTGAGATTCACCGCTTAGATTAGGGCATTGTGAGTTAACAGCGACCCTAATGAGAACTGATTAAAGTATCGAGCGCTTCGGCCAAGTAATTAGGCAAAAGGATACCATGCTAAAGTTGATGACTTGAGTTCGCTTCTCGCCGTGGAAGGAGAAAGGGAAGTAGAGAGAGAGGGAGGGAGGGAGGGAGAAAGGAGGGAGGGAAGGAGGGAGGGTGGGAAGGAGGGAGGAAGGGAGAGAGAGAGAGAACGAGAGAGAGAGAGAGAGAGAGAGAGAGAGAAAGAGATGGGTGGGGGGGGGGGGGGGGGAAGGAAGGAGGGATGTTAATAACGAAGATGTCGATGATGATGATAATGATAATGGTGACGAGAATTATGATAACAAGAACCATAAAACTAGTGATGATAAAGGATGATAAAACCAACAATAGCAAGAACCACAACACCAGTAAGGATGATAATGATAATGATGATACCACTATGAATGTTCATAACAATAACAATGAAATTAATCACAATACTAATCATAATGATAATATCTATGATAAGGATTTATAGACATCAATAATGATAATGGTAAAACTAATTCTGATTACAATAGAAATATTTACAATTATGATAGTGATAGTAATGATAATGACATTGATCATAATAATATTAGTAATAATATAAATGATAATGACATTGATCATAATAATATTAGTAATAATATAAATGATGATGATGATGATAATGATGATAATAGCAATAATGATGGTGCTAATAATAATAATGATGATAATAATCACAAGGATAATGATGATTATAAGGATAATGACAATTATAATGATGATAATAATAATAGTAAAAAACAACAATTATAATGATAACAGTAAAGATAATCATGATAATCAAAAGCAAAACAAACAGCAGCAACAACAACAATAACAACAATTATCATAACAATCATAACAACAATGAATACAACAATAACATCAATAACAACAACAGAAATGCCAATCACACCGCAACTACCACAACCAAACCAATAAAGATAATAAAGACAAGCATATAGATTACAACACAGATAACGAAGACAAAACTAATAATGATAAGTAAAGTCACAAAGACCTCAACTTGCACGCAAAGTCCCCCCAATGCATCAGCCAGAGAGAGAACATTGAGAATAGTTTCCATCAGTTAATCACAAATAACTGGGCCCAATCAGGTAATGGACTTCATGCCAATAATCAATCGGTAAATCACCAACATTGAATGATTTTCGGAGTAATTCATATTGAGAAAAAGGCTCGGTCATCAATATTTAATAGCAGGTCGACCGTGCATCCGTGGATATGGGACACGTACTTATTCATATACATGCATGGGGGCATACATATATATCCATACGTATGTGCATATATACAGACCCATGTACACGCACTTATATACGTACATAGATACATACATACTAACTTCTTACTTACAGACTTACTAACTTGTGCACACACATACATTCATAAACTCATACATACATGCACGCAACTCACACTCAAATACAGTACACAAACGCGCGCGCGCACACACACACACACACACACACACACACACACACACACACACACACACACACACACACACGCACACACACACACATTTATGTATACACATACGTACACATACTCACCTACAAGTTTACATAGATGTAAATACATCATGGCGTTTAATCTATTTTTACAATATTCATGACAGTTTGAGTGGGTGCATATAGTCCTATATGTGTTTCTGTAAGTCTATGTTTACCTAAATCAGTGTTTTCTTTAATATTAATGCGTGTAAAGCAAAGTCAGTGTATAACTATAGACTATCATTGCGATATCATCTTGTTCCATCCGACTGTGTATGTAAGCTCTAACTCGCCCTTTTTGTTCACTTATATTCCATGTCTATTATACAATCGTGTGGTACATATAGTCGTTCGTTCGCTGCGTGTCTCTGTGTCGTTGTTACAATCGTAATAATTTCCGCTCCATTGGGTTTCTTCGCCGTCGTCTTCTACGCATTATCTTATCCCGAGTCGCGTACGCCT
>NW_028234428.1:29403818-29408818 GCF_977035675.1 Penaeus japonicus
AAAGAGAAAAGGAGGAAGAGAAGAAGAAAGGGGCAGGGGAGAGTAGGAGAGAAAGAGAAGGAAATAGATGAAGAACGGTGAGTATAAGATTAGAATAAGGAAAGAAGAGAAAGTATAGAAGAAGAGAATGGAAAAGAAGAAAAGGAGAAGAGAATAAAGATGGAGACCGAAGAGGAAGAGGAGGAGGAAAGAGAGGAAAATTAGATTGAAGAAGAGAAGGAGAATGATGGACAAAAAGCTTAAGGAAGAGAGAATAAAAAAAAAAAAAAAAAAAAACAGACAGAGGATAAGGTGGATGAATGAGATAATGAGACGAAAAGAGAGAAAGAAGAAATAAAAGACCCAAAAGAAAGATAGAGGAGAAAGGAATGAAAGGAGAGAAATGAATGGGAAAGATGTAAAAGGTGAAAGACGAATAGAGAAATAGAGAGAAAAGTGAAGAGCGAAAGTCGATTAAAACGGGACGAGACTACAAAGTTTAAAGAAAATGGAAAACGGCGAATGAAGAAGAGGGTATAGGGAGAAGAGAAGAAGAAAAAAAGGAAGAAGGGATAAGGGAAACAAAGAGGAGCGAGATGAGAAAACAATAACAATAATAAACACACATGTTAATTGCATTGCATATGAACTAAGAACAAACATAAGTGACACGCATAAATAACATAAAAAAAACATGCATAAAAATAACATATGCACACGACAAACATAAAAGACATATACAATACATATCAGCATAAAACAACATACATCACATAGTTAAATCTTCTCAAGGAAAATATCATACAAGCAAAGCAAAAATAGTTGATAGTTTAAATAAGATGGATGGCGCCCTTTCCCCACACATTCCATTAAAACGAGTTTGAAATGTTGAAAATTATGTTCAGTGTGATGAGTGTAATTTCTTCTGGTAGTGGTGATGGTGTAATTTATGATGATGGTGGTATGAATGATCACTATAATGACAATAATAAATCAGTCATGGTGTTGATAACTGATAATAATGATTATTAATACTTCTTGGGGTCTACTCTAATCAGCTGGTTTCTTTGTACTGCTGTTGCATGAGACAAAATTCAGACACAAGGATTGAGAATATGATAGTAAGCAAACGTGCTAAAAAACAGTCTAATAATAAAAGAAAAGACAAAACCGTAAAGTAATTCAGCTACTTTTGCAATCATGCTGAGCAGAATAATGCAGAAAATGAGAGATGAAGATTAACATCCTGGAGAAAAAAAAAAAAAAAAAAAAAAAACATGCTAGGCGAATGACGAAAGGGAACAAACGACATTAAAGCGAAATCTTTCCTTACTTTCATTATGAATTCTCACACTTGCAGCCAAACTAGTTCTCTATCTCATTATTCAAAATCATGCATGAAAGGGGGATGCAGATGAGAATATGAAAGAAGCTTTTCCTGAAGACCTAGATAAACAGGTGAAGGAACACGACAGAGACAAGAGTCATGATAATGGAAGATCTCAACAAAGGGGGAGCAGAGATTACGGGCTTGGAGAGAGGAATAACATGGTGACAGACGGATCATATATCTGCAACAAGCATAAATATATATGTATATGTGTGTGTGTATATATATATATATATTATATATATATATATATATATATATATATATATATATATATATATATATGCATATATATATATATATATATATATATATATATATATACATATATATATATATATATATATATATATATATATATATATATATATATATATATATATATATATATATATATATATATGTATATATATACATATATATATGTATATATATACATATATATATATATATATATATATATATATATATATATATATATATAAATTTTTCATTGATTCATTTTTTTTCACTATGATATTCTGCACGGAACATCTCCAGTTAAGCAACAAAAAAGTAAAATCTAAATAGTCAGAGTTAATCAAATTTCATCATAAAAACAAGGAATAACTTACGGATCTGATCATAACTCATTTCATTAACCTGAAAAGTAAACTAAAATGACTTAAGATGACTAAAACTGAATGATAATGAAGTATAGGATCCTGTAGCAAGAGCGATTTTTCTTTGAAGAAAAATTAAAAATAACATCAAGCAACCAGAGGATCTAAATGAAGTTGAAAGTAATGGAAGAGAAATCAAATCCTACAGATGAAAACAATAACTATGGAAAGCACAGAAAACAAAAAAAATGTAGAGAAAATGAAGGAAAACCATAGACAGATGTTGCCATAAAAGCGAAAAGACGACTATCATTAGTGGCAGAACTAAAAAGTCAAAGCATTTGACCGAAAGCAAAGCAAGGCTGATTTTGGGCAGTCAAAAGGATGAGAGACATTTAGTTGATGAAGATAAAATCAAAGAAACATGGACTGAATATATAGAACAAATAAATACAGGCAACAGATATATGTATAAAGGCAGCTATAGTAGTGCCAGTAACCAAGAAGTTAAAAAGACAACGCAAATGGAAGAAAAAATAAGTGTGTTTGTGTGTGTGTGTGTGTGTGTGTGTATGTATATATATATATATATATATATATATATATATATATATATATATATATATATATATATATATATATATATATATATATATACAAAAAGAAAAAATAAACGCTCAAAACCAACTGCAACAAGGCTGCAAAACACAGCTAGACACAAAGACATAATCACAACCCTAGATAGACGTGTCACTTCATTATACAGCCAAAACAAAACTTGAACTCGCAGGTCGTATGCTTTGAGAGTCAGCACTCAACAGACGAGCTGCAACTATTAGTGATGGAAGGGAAGGTGCATCGCAAAAGAGGAAGGGACAAGCAAAGAGAAACTCGGATGAGGGAGATCAAGGGCTGGGCAACATCAAGGTCGTATGGCACGTGCAACCATAAAGAAAGAAAACTGGATTAAGTGGAGGGCTTTTAGTAGTCTGGTTGCAGAGCGAGGATTCATTACGGTAATAGGAGTGATAGTGTGATGTATGGTGTTGATGATAATGACTAGAAATCATAATGATAATGATTAGTCATAATGTTTAGGATAGCAAAATTCAACCACAATAATAATTACGATATTGAAAATATTCATATCGTGCAAAAATGATAATGATTACAATGCGTATGATGATGATTATCATATTGATAATGCGAATGGTAATGATGATATCAATAGTAACAATGATGAGGAAATTAATGATGATAATGAGGAAAACAATAATAGATCTGGTGATAATAATTACAATAATGATAGTGATAACGATAATTATGATAATAATGAAGATGATAATAACGATATCAAAAATAGTAATAATTATATTAGAATAATAATAATAACGGTAATAATAGTAATAAGACTAAATAAGACTAATGACTAGAGCAATGGTAATAGAAAAACATATGATAATGATAATAATAATGATAGTGACCATGATAAAAGCAATGATAATGATAACAATGATCATGATAATGATAAAAATACAGATAATGGTAACAATAACATCAATAACATTGATAACCATAATCATCATAATAACACTAGTTATATTGATAATAATGGTGATGATAAGATCGATAATAGTTAAACACCATTAACAACGATAATGATACTACTATTAACAATAATAATGATAATGATAATACTGATGACTATAATGATAATGATAAGAACAATAATAATAATGATGGACATGAATACTAATACTAATTATGATAAGGATAATATAGATTATGAAAATTAGAGTAATAACGAAAAGATAGTTATGAAATGATGAACAAAAAGAAAAAAAAAAGAAAAATGAAATAAAGGCAAAAAAATTACATTACTGATAACGAAGGAAAGTATAGGAATAAAAAAGAGGCAACTTAAAAAAGAATGTGGATAGATAATTGAATATGATTATGAATATAAAAGAAAAGAAAAAAAAAGGGGGGGGGGGGAGAATAGATAGGTGAATGTATGAAGGAGATAGACTGACAGATCTAAAGAAAAACAACAACAATGGATAATAGAAAATTACGCTGCCGAGGAGAAAGAAGTAGAAAAGAATAAAGGAAGGGAAAAACATGAATAATTCACCGTCATGGACTCATGGAGATCAAAGGAAGAAGAATTAAATTAATTCATCACGCGATTCGGAACAAGAGGAAGACCAAGAGGTAATGACACTATGGCGATGGTGTGTATGGTGGGAGGGATGGTGATGGTGTTTATCTAAGGTGATGCATATGTTGCAAAGGATGGTGATGATGGAAATATGATGAGTTGGATTTTATGGTGATGGAAATGTCATGAGAAGAAATGTGATGTGCAGTTTTTTTATGGTGATGATGCTGAAAATGTGATGTGTAGTCTTTTTACGGTGAAATATGATGTCGTTGTTATTTGTATGGCGTGAATGATGATGTCGAGGTGAAGATATGTTGAGTTTGAGCAATGGTGAGCATGTACAGGTATTGTGAGTGGTGAGATTATGTTGATAATACAAAGGTGATGTATATGGTGTAAATCATATTAGTGTTGATAACGATCAAGCTATAAAGATGATATATATAGTGTCAATAATGATGATCTGATAGGTAATAGTGAAAGTAATTTAGATGATGATACTGACAGGGCAATAAAATGATGGTGATGATGAATCTCCTAATATTTCTTTAGTATATTCCATCTGAAGTCTTCCTTCTGTTTGAGCATATTTTACCTTGATGATGAAATCACATAACTTTACAGTGGTTGTTCACTACAGGATTTCAAAATTACAACAGTCTCAGAAGGATTTCATATAAGTAGCTACTTGTCTAGCATATTGTTCCTTAAGGATCAATACTTAGAACGATTTGTATTGTTGTTATTAATGTTAAAAGATGATGTTGGTAATCATACTAAGAAGTCAACAGCATGAAAATTGGAGCGTCAATAACTATCGGAATAGTTGACAAATGTTGACTACAGATTCTGTTCAGAATTGCTT
>NW_028234428.1:29418818-29423818 GCF_977035675.1 Penaeus japonicus
TATTGCCATGTCAGACATACCTGTAGTTTTGTCTTTCCCTTCGTAAGAGCTATGTATTGATGTAACAATTCCCTCATCACATTCCAAGTGTTACGTGTCACACGAAACACGTTATTCACACATATTCTCAGACAAATTATACATTGTGGTCGAGAGTCTCCTCTCGGGGAGCAAAGGAGCAATACCTTGCTTCTCCTGGGAGGAGCAGCTCTCATCCCAACAAAAGACTTTTCAGGCTTAAGTAATAAAACTTAGAAAGCTGTTTCGACCATGTTCTTCACACCCTAAGCCACGCTACCAATATTCATATAGAGGTCCCATTCTGACCTTTATTACACACTCTCTCTCTCTCTCTATCTATCTATCTCTCCCTCTCTATCTATCCGTCTCTCTCTCTCTCTCTCTCTCTCTCTCTCTCTCTATATATATATATATATATATATATATATATATATATATATATATATATATATGTATATATATATATATATGTGTGTGTGTGTGTGTGTGTGTGTGTGTGTGTGTGTGTGTGTGTGTGTGTGTGTGTGTGTTATCTCATCTCATTCTCGACCCTGATGAGCCACCGGTCGAGTAGGGAAAGTCACTTCCTTCTCCCTTGCCCATCGGCCTTCCTTCAGTGGTGCTCTTGACATACTAAAATGACGAAGGGTGGAACCGACTTATTTCTTCTGCCTTTTGCGAATCGCATTAGTTAGTCAGAGGCTTTTTTTCCCCCTTATCCATCTCTAGGAACCTTATCATTGCTGAGTCTCTCTGCCCAACGTATTTTCTCAATCCTTTGCCTGCCGTAATCAGATATAGAGGCTTCAGCTGTTTCAAGTCTGCCTTTTTTCAGTTGCAACGGTCCTGAATCTCACAAATAAAAAATTCACATTAAGAGCTTGGCTACTCCGTTTTTTTTTTAAGTTATCTTTAGTTTGCTAATTAAAAGTGCTTTGTGCTTGTTAAAAGCAGCTTTTACCATGGCAATTCTGCACCGTATTTATTTCTTATATAATCCTTCATTTGATATCATGCTTCCCAAGTAATGAACTGAAGCTCATTACTTCCGACTGCAATTTGAGGCAATCTTCTCCGCTTTTCTCAGTCACAGAGTTTGGTCCTTCTTTTACATTTGTTTCATCGTATCATATCTCCACATTGCATTTAGCTTGTTTATAATCGCTTGGCCAAGCTGCAATCAATGCAAGATCATCGGCAAATTTTGGAGGTATCACCGGCCTTCCCACCTATTATTCCGCCATCTTCAACTTTTCCAAATCTTCTTTGTTATTTGGATTAATTGGCCGCAAACTGAGATTTTTGGTTTTGCCGTAAATACTTTTCCCTTTGCGTGCTTGTTAGCTGCTTTAGCAAAAAAAAAAAAAAAAAAAAAAAAAAAAAAAAAAAAAAAAAAAAAGGGCATGTTGAAGAAGCTATTGCCAGAAGTATGGACGGCACACTGCAGCATGTCTTAAGGGCTCCGTGATACACCCTTCTTTCTAACGCGATGCGAGCTGCGGTGCTCAGAGGTGGGTGTACGCAGCAAGCCGTGTTAGAACCGCATGACACCTCATGACACTGTGATACCATCGCAAGCAACGCGGACCATCACGGATTGCTCGCAGTAAGGTTTAGCATGTTAAAACTTTTCACGAGAAAGCTGCGGTTGTCAGGGATGGAGCTCATTCGTGTTAGCAACCGCGATGCAACCGTGACAACCGAACAAGAATCATGCTCATACCATACTGACCGTTTTGGTTCAGTAATGGCTCCGACAAGATACACAGCTTGCCGATATAACCTCAGTAACCTGAGTGCCCATGGGAATTGTCTGTAAAACCTCGCTACCACTGCTCTGCTAAGAGTTTATAGGTAATTTCCATGATGGATGTAAGGCATCTGGTTAGACAATTCTTTTAGTGGGTCGTGTGGTCTATTGGGTTAGTAACCAGGATTGTCACACTGATGACCCGGGATCGAGTCTCGGTCAGGGAGGTAAAATTTGTATTTCTATAATAAATGCCTTACTGCATTCTACCATCTTTCTCGCATAGATATAACCTTGGTGACCTGATTTATGACTTGAATTTCTAATTCATTGCTGCCGAGTGCCCATGGGAATAGTCTGTAAAACCTCGCTATCACGGCTCTGCTAAGAGCATATAGGTAATTTCCATGATGGTTGTAAGGCATCTGGTTAGACAATTCTTTTAGTGGGTCGCTTGGTCTATTGGGTTAGTAGCCGGGACTGTCACTCTGACGACCCGGGTTCGAGTCTCGGTCAGGGAGGTAAAATTTGTATTTCTATAATAAATGCCTTACTGCATTCTACCATCTTTCTCGCATAGATATAACCTTGGTGACCTGATTTATGACTTGAATTTCTAATTCATTGCTGCCGAGTACCCACGGGAATTGTCTGTAAAACCTCGCTATCACGGCTCTGCTAAGAGTATATATGTAATTTCCACGATGGTTGTAAGGCATCTGGTTAGACAATTCTTTTAGTGGGTTGCGTGGTCTATTGGGTTAGAATCCGGGATTGTCACTCTGACGACCCATGATCGAGTCTCGGTCAGGGAGGTAAAATTTGTATTTCTGCATTAAATGCGTTACTGCATTCTACCATCTTCCTCACACACACACACACACACACTCTCACACACATATATCTATATGTATATATATATATATATTTTTTTTTGTATGTATATATATATATATATATATATATATATATATATATATATATATATATATATATATATATATGTATGTATATATATATATATATATATATTATTGGTTAAAATATCATCCATAATGATAATGATGATGAAAAAAACAAACAGAATCCTTATCATAACCATAAAAATTAAAATGAAAATAACCACCATACAGATGATAATGACAACATTTTAAAGAAGTGTTCCCTACCCGCGCAAAAAAATCCAAAGCGATTTCCCTCCTCTTATCCAGATAACGCCATACCCATTCCCGCTAAATCTGTCCTTAGTTAAAAAAAAAAAAAAAAAAAAAAAGTGAAGCCTCGAGGCCAAGGTCCCAAATCACACTGCAAAATCAAGGGAATCGCAAGGTATTTTGGTCTTCCCGACGAAAGAGGACAGTGAGGATGTGCAAAACCGCACTTTTCCCTTGGAACTGACGTTGAGTGCGTGAGACATTGGGGTTTGGGGAGTCGAAATGAGTGTGTTTGTGCGATTGTGTGTTTCGTGGGCGAGCGCGGGTGCGGAGGAGGGGAGGGTGGGAGGGTGAGGCGAAGAGATAAGGAGGGGGGGGGGGAGGAAAGAAGGGGAGGGGGAGGGGGAATAGTGAAGGTGAGGGAGAATGGGAAGAGGAAAGAGGGAAGGTAAGAGAAAGAGAGAGAGATTGGGAGAGGGTGGAGAGGGAGAAAGAAGGAGAGAGGGAGGAGGAATGGCAAGGGGAAATAGGGAAGGTAAGAGCGAGAGAGAGAGAGAGAGAGAAAGAGAGAGAGAGAGAGAGAGAGAGAGAGAGAGAGAGAGAGAGAGAGAGAGAGAGAAAGCAAGAGCGACAATATGACTACAATATCCTTTCCCAGCATTGTTCACACTTAAACGAAACCCCTCGCAAAGTCAAATCCCTTTTCATTATCGAACATTAAGCACTTAATGTTTGACATAAATATCACATTCAATTATTCCGCTTAACTTGATCATTTATATGATGTAACAAGGTCATGGAAATAATTACAATTCTCGCTGAATATTCCCCGCTACAGGAACACTGAAACTAGACAGCGTTATGGCAACTGAGATGCCATATTGAACGGTAAATGTCAACCTTCCTTCGGTGCTTATATATTTTCCGTAACAAAAGGTATGTTTGACCTTTGTCAGTATCCCAAAGTCAAATTGAACATCTGCCCACTCACTTTCATTCCTCTGTCTCTCGCTTGTTCTATGTAATTTCTCTCTCTCTCTCTCTCTTTCTCTCTCTTTCTCTCTATTTCTCTCTCTTTCTCTCTATTTCTCTCTCTCTCTTGTTCTATGTCCTTTCTCTCTCTCTCTCTCTTCTCTCTCTCTCTCTCTCTCTCTCTCTCTCTCTCTCTCTCTCTCTCTCTCTCTCTCTCTCTTTCTCTCTCTTTCTCTTTATTTCTCTCTCTCTCTTGTTCTATGTCCTTTCTCTCTCTCTCTCTCTCTCTCTCTCTCTCTCTCTCTCTCTCTCTCTCTCTCTCTCTCTCTCTCTCTCTCTCTCTCTCTCTCTCTCTTTCTCTCTCTCTCTCACTCTCTCTTTCTCTCTATTTCTCTCTATTTCTCTCTCTCTCTCTCTTACTCTCTCTTTCTCTCTATTTCTCTCTCTCTCTCTCTCTCTCTCTCTCTCTCTCTCTGTCTCTCTCTCTCTCTCTCACTCTCTCTTTCTCTCTATTTCTCTCTATGTCTCTCTCTCTCTCTCTCTCTCTCTCTCTTACTCTCTCTTTCTCTCTATTTCTCTCTCTCTCTCTCTCTCTCTCTCTCTCTCTCTCTCTCTCTCTCTCTCTCTCTCTCTCTCTCTCTCTCTCTCTCTCTCTCTCTCTCTCTCTCTCTCTCTTTCTCTCTATTTCTCTCTCTCTCCCTCTTACTCTCTCTTTCTCTCTATCTCCCTAACACTCTCTTTTTCTATCTCTCTCCTCTTTCTCTCTCTCTCTCTCTCTCTTTTCTCTCTCTCTCCTCTCTCTCTCTCTCTCTCTCTCTTCTCTCTCTCTCTCTCTCTCTCTCTCTCTCTCTCTCTCTCTCTCTCTCTCTCTCTCTCTCTCTCTCTCTCTCTCTCTCTCTCTCCCCTCATTATTTCCCTTTCTCTTTGTGTGTGTGCTCGTGTGTGTGTGTATGTAAGTGTCTGTAGGGTGTGTGCCCTCCCCCCCTTCTCTCTCTCTCTTTCTTCATTATTTCTCTCTCTCTCTCTCTTTGTGTGTGTGCTTGTGTGTGTATGTACATGTATGTGAGTGTCTGTGGGATGTGTGCCCCCCACTTCTCTCTCTC
>NW_028234428.1:29518818-29521318 GCF_977035675.1 Penaeus japonicus
TAATTGTCATTCAATCATTATCATCATCATTATCTTCACTATCATCCTTTTCACCAGGAGGAACACCATATAAATTATCTACGACATTATTGATATTACATCTGCTATAATCATATAATTATTGTTAAGCTGGTCATTAACCCTAGGTATCAACATTGAATCTTCAATATCATTATTATAAATTGCATTTCAAAGAAAATGAAAAGAAATCCTATCATCATTAAGTTATTAGTTTCACGTTGGCATTGCTATTGCTATTAAGATCACTTCGCTAATTATCAATAGATTAAAAATATCATAATCATCATGATTGCAAATTTTCTCTGATTTTTAGAACACATTATCTTAATTGCAATTGATGTTATCATTACCATCGTTGGGATAACCAGCAACATCAACATCATCACGAGATCCTCTGATGTGTTAGTGCAAAAGGGGTGTTGCAAGAGGAAGGAAGTAAGCCTTCTTCTCTTCTTAATCTAATTATCATCCGTCTCTCTTCTTTATTTCTTATCCTATTTCTGTCCCGGCGTTTATTTGCTCGGTGTTTTCCTCTCCTGTTATCTTATCTGCTGTTCTTATCGTGTGCAAATTCTTTCTTGAGACTCAGTTCCTGTCGAGGTCTTTCTGTTGCATGACCTGATGCGTGACCTGATGCGCGACCTGATCGGAACCTGGAGGAGAACAGGGGAACTGAAACAGAAACGAAGATACTATACATAATTCAGAATAACACCAGGTATTTCTATGAGTAAGTTTATCTAATAAGCCATATTGCAACTTCAGACATCCAAAATCCTAATGCTTATATATAATAACACATATTAAACTTGAAATCTGATAAAAGTAGGAAGAAATTGAAAATTCGTTGAGTTACTACATAATATCAAGGGCTTAAAATATCAATACGGGATAAAAGACAAAATAGATAATACATATTTTAAAAAATCAGTTGAAAACAAAACAAACAAACAAAATACACAAAAGCATAAGAACAAACAAACATAAGACAAAAAACAAGCTTGGTGAATAAATTTGAAGGGACCAGGAAGTGATTTTGCAAGAAGTGTTCGTGAAGAATCACACCTGTCGATTGAAATAACAAATAGATGGCCAGGGTGAGATTTGATAAATGGCCCGATGAATGGCCAGGAAGAGATGAGGTAAATGGCCCGGTGAATGGCCAGGGGGGGATGAGGTAAATGGCCAGGGAGAGATAAGGGAGATGGCCAGAGAGAGATGAGGTAAATGGCCAGGGAGAGATAAGGGAGATGTCCAGGGAGTGACATCAGAGACAGACCAAACAGATGACTAGGGAGAAACAGACGATGCAGATCAAATGATAATAACAATGATAATAGTAATGAATAGAAATGAATTATAACAACAGTGATAAGAACGGCAATAATCATATATTTTTGATAGTAACGATAATAATAATAATAATAATAATAATAATAATAATAATAATAATAATAATGACAAAAATGATAATTTTTTTTTTCTGATATGATGATTATGAAAACAGTAATGATGATAATAATGATGAATAATCAATAATAATAACAAAGATGATTATCATTTTAATAGTAATCAAAATAATGATAAGGCCAATGATATAGATTTCCCTTAAAAAGATAATGACACAACAATTATCAATATCAATGGTAATACTAGCAATGATAATGATGATTATAATGATACCCATATGAAACTAAACTCCCTCGATAATATATCAAAGATGAAATCCAAATTGCAGCGAGTATAATCCATAAGAAATTATAGACACCGGAATTTGGATACCTGACGCCTTATATCACGTAAATGAAATGTCACTGGCAACACGAGGGCCAACAATTGCCAGCTCTGTCATGCGCGGATCAATTGTTTAAGCACATGTTGGAAATCCATGCTGGTTGATGATTCATCTTGCTGTGCTAAAGGGGTGATAGTTCAATAGAAGGAGAAGGAGAAGGAGAGAGGGAGGGAGGGAGGGAGGGTAGAGGGAGAAGGAAGGAGGGAAGGATGGAAGGTAGGGAGCGAGAGAAAGAGATGGGGAGGGAGATAAAGAGATGGGGAGGGAGAGAGAGAGAGAGAGATTCTTTGAATTACATTACTATATATGATATCAATTATAGTCATTGTTTGTATATATAGAATATACATGGAGAGAAATGAAGACCAATATATACATACATACACACACACACACACACACACATACATATATATATATATATATATATATAATATATATAATATATATATATATATATATATATATATAATATATATATATACTGTGTGTGTGTGTGTGTGTTCAAACAAAAAATTCTTTCTAGATGTTATTGAAACATGTTCACTACTCGTACAGCTTCCACAGTTCGTGATGAGTACCAAGTCTACGGGATTTGCGCCCGGTTTTATTGCGTTACTTGAGTCCCTAAGCATACAAGGAATCCATAAATTGACATCGATAAAAGCTTTACGATTTACACCA
>NW_028234428.1:29543818-29546318 GCF_977035675.1 Penaeus japonicus
CCTCTCTTATCCCTTTCTCCTTCTCCCTCTCTTACCTCCACATCCCCCCAACCCACCCTTCTACATCCTTCCCCCTTCCTCTTCTATCTCTCTCCTTCTTCCTCCTTCTCCCTCCTTCCCCTAACTCCCTCTATGCCTCTGCCTTCCTCAGACAACGCCCATAAGCGATCAAAGCAAAACGCCCATACGCCTGAATACATTCCCCCCATTGTGCTCGCCTGTCACATGCCTCACCCCACCACGTCTAGACGCAGCACAGATCAATCATTGTTGTATAGAACCGAAGTCATTAGCGGCAGAAGAAGTCAATAAGCGAACCGCCATGTTTGAAAAGAAGAAAGTGAGGGTTCGTTTACAAATGCTATTGTTGTCGAAGGTTTGTTTGTGTGTGGGTTTGTGGGTGTTTGTGTGTTTGTGTTTGTGTTTGTGTTTGTGTATTTGTGTGTGTGTTTGTGTGTGTGTGGGTGTGTTTGTGGGTGTGTTTGTGTGTGTGTGTTTATGTGTGTGTGTGTGTGTTTGTGTGTGTGTATTTGTGTGTGTGTTTGTGTGTGTGTGTTTGTTTGTGTGTGTCTGTGTGTGTGTGTGTCTGTCTGTATGTCTGTGTGTGTATTTATGATGAATATTTTGGGAGAATGTTTTGGTTTCTGAAAGCGATTAGTAAAGGAACACGGTGATTAATGATGAATGAAAGAATGTAGGAACAGACCGATAGATTGATGAATTGACTTTATGGATACACATAAGCCCTGCCAAGAACACGTACACAAGGACATGCGTAGTCATGCTCATACGAATAGGAATGTATAATTAGGTGTGTGGAATGTTAGTGTTAATGCACTAGTGTGCTTATTTCGAACATAAAATATACATAATAAGAAATGTTTTTAACAGAAAAGAAAAGTTATAGAGAAAAGATATAGATAAAGTAGGGCAGAAACAAACGCATATGGGGACAAACAAGTAAAAAAGGCTATATAGATATATAATAAGAAAGATGAATGAGAAGAAGACAATCACGAGTGAGAGAGAGAGTGAGTGAGTGAGAGAGAGAGAGAGAGAGAGAGAGAGAGGGGGGGGGGAGGAGAGCGAGAGAGAGAGATAAAGAGAGGGGGTGAGAGAGAGAGAGAGAGAGAAAGAGAGGGAGTGAGAGAGACAGAGACAGACAGTGAGAGAGAGAGACAGAGACAGACAGACACAGATAGAGAGAGAAATCGAAAAGAAAGACAAACAAAAGAAGAAAAATAAAAGAGATAGAAAGAGAGGGAGGGGGCAAGAGAATAATACCACATCCCAGACAAACGTTAACGGCGTGCTGGTGTCAGGAAAGGCTGACTTGGCGGGTGTCAGACGAGGTCAAAGGTCATATTTCATTTTCATTCAGGAAGAAAAAGATGGCAGGGAGCCTGTTTTCGCCGCCGTGACAATGGCACTTACTTGTTCGCACTGTTTTTGCTCCGAGTGCAATTGTTCCCCGAAGTTTATTTGTTTTATGTCTCTTGGTTTTGTAGATTTAGAGCGGGTGTCTTTGTAAATTTCTTTGTTTTGATGAGAGTGATGGTAATGGTTTTGATGATGAAGGTTGTAATATTTGTAATGATGATGGTTGTAATATTTGTTATGATGATAATAATGATAATGATAAGGATGATAACAATAATGACGGTTATAATGTTGAAGGTAGTAATGGAAATAGTAATAGTAGTAGTAGAAATGATAGTTGTGGTAGTAGTAGTGATATTAATGATGATGATGATAATAGTAATAATCATAATGAAAATCATAATCGTAATAACAATAATAATAGCAATAACAATAATAATAGTAATAGTAATAATGATAATGATAATAATGATAATGATACTGATAACAATAATCATCATCATCACCATCATAATAATAATGATAATTATAGTAATAATAGTAATGATCCTTATCAATACATATCATTAGTATAATTAACGGTTCCACCATCATCATTTTCATCATTTCTGTTATCCTATCATTATCATCAACCATAACCTATGGCAATTAACTATATAAATGACCACTGTCCGCATTAATGTTAACAATAATGCTTTTCTATCTTATTAAAAAAAAAGAAAAAAAAGAAGAAGAAGAAGAAGAAGAAGAAGAAGAAGAAGAAGAAGAAGAAGAAGAAGAAGAAGAAGAAGAAGAAGAAGAAGAAGAAAAAAAGACAATATTGTGAGACTTCCACGTTGCACTAGTCAATGACCATGAAAAGCTTCCAGATGGTTCTATTCCTCTTGTGTATTATGTAGCGTTGTTGTGATGGACGAGTTATTTGCATGTGCGTCTTGCTCTTTTATTTCTGTATTTCATTGGCTGGTAGTTTGTGTGTTTGTGTGTTTGTGTCTGTGTGTGTGTGTTTGTGTGTGTGTGTGTTTATGTGTAAGTGTGTGTGTGTGTGTGAGAGAGAGAGAGAGAGAGAGAGAGAGAGAGAGAGAGAGAGAGAGAAAGAGAGAGAGAGACAGAGAAAGAG
>NW_028234428.1:29568818-29571318 GCF_977035675.1 Penaeus japonicus
ATCTAATCGTGCTTTCTAGTTACTCCCTACCAAATTCGCTCTCGCCTTCTCTCCATCTCTTTCGTTCATTATCTCTATCTCTCTCTCTCTACATCAGATACATCTCTATCGGCTCTCTCTAATCTCTCGTCTCTACTCTCTCGATCTCCTCTCCTCTCGCTCTTATCCTCTCGCTTCTCCCCTCTCTTCTCTCTTCTCGCTCTCCTCCTCGCTCGCTATCTCTTCCTCTCTCTCTCTCTCTCTCTATCTCTCTCATCTCTCTCTCCTCTCTTTCTCTCTCCTCTCTCTCCCTCCACCAGCCCTCTTTCTCTCTCTCTCTCTTTCTTCTCTTTCATCTCCCCTCCCCCAAATCTCTCTCTAACTCCCTCTCTCCCCCCTCTCTCTCTCTCTCTATCTCCTCTCTCTCTCTTCTTTCTCTCTATCTGTTCTCTCTCTCTCCTCTCTCTCTCTCTCTCTCGCTGCTCGCCCTATTTCGCTCTCTCTCGTTCTTTCTCATTCCTCCTCCCTTTCATCTCTATACCTCTCTCCTTCTCTTCTTTTTCATTCCTCTCTCTCTCTCGCATCTATCAGTCTCTATCTCTCTCATCCTCTCGCTAAGATATATCTATCTCTCTCACAGTAGTCGTCTCGCTCTCATAGCCTAATCGTTCTCTCCTCGCATCTCTACTCTCTCTCTTCTCTCGACTCTAGCTCTCCATCTCTATCTCCTCTCCTCTCGCTATCTTACACCCCTATTTCTCCTCTCTCTCTCTGCGTTACTATTTCCCCTCATTTATCCTACTCCAGACCCATTCGCTCTTCGACATCTCTCACTCCTATTTATTTCCTTCTCTCTATCTATCTCTTCTCTCGCTCTACTCTCGCTCTCTATCGCTCTCTCTAATCATCAAAATATACTTATACTATCTCTCTCTCTCTTTTTCCTCTTTCGTCCTCTTTCATCATCTGTTACCTCTCCAGCTTCATTATCTATATCTCGACTATCGACGATTATTCTCATATAGTTATAGATAGCCTTGCATCATAGATCTCTCTCGTCTCTATCTATCGCATCGATATCTCTATATATAGATCAAGATAGATCGTAACTCATTTTATATATATCTCTTTATTTATCTTTAACAATCAAACAATTACTCATCTATAAATATCTTTATTTCATTATATCTCTCTCTATCTACATCTCTAGATACGAGCTAGTCTATATATATTACATAGATGATCTGAGAATAAAATATATCTATATATCGAATTAGTTATACTATATCTCTTTATTTAAGATTTCATATACAATCAAACTATTATATAGAAAATATATTATTTGAGTCATATATATAGAGGATATATACTATATACTATCGATAGGGATATATCGAAGTATCTCTATTCTAGAGATCAATAAATATTTAGATATAATATATGTATGTCATATTGAAGACATAAACATTTATATATAGAAACTCGAGGTAGTTAGTTAGATATCAGAGATCGAGAATTATATATATAGAGATATAGAAATAGTTATATATAGATATGAGGTAAATGTAATAAATAAAACAAGTAGAGAGATAAAGATATGTATGAAGTGAGATATAGATATCGAGATATAGTATAGATAATAGAGTTAGAGAGATAGAGAGATAAAGATAGAGAGAGGATATAGATTAGAGATAGTATAGTATACAGTGATTAGAGAGTATAAGAAGATATAGTTATAGAGATCATAGCTATTCATTTTTATAAAATTAAACAGATTAGAAAATAAGATTACGTAGCAGGTTATTCTATTTGTATAATGAATTGTACTTTTAAAAGATAACAATATGATTAGCAAGGTTGATAAGAGTGATTGATTAAAGGAAGATGATTATATGAGGAAGTAGAAGTGAAGGTTTAATGATGGTCAGGGGCCGTTCAGATAGTTTTATGTTGGTTTTATTGTATAGATTTATTAGTAGATTTGTGGATTTACTGGGTTGAATTAGTAGGTATTTTAAGTGGTTTTTATGTTGAAATAGTGGAGATTGTGGGGTTGTACAGGTGGTATTAGTGTGATATTGAACAGGGTTAGTATATGGTTTTATATAATATGTGTATGATAAAGTTTTTATATAATATTTTGTTTTTTTTTTTGTAAAGGAACTTTGATGATAGCGGTGTTTTTTTAAAGATTATTATTTGATTTTTAGTTTTGTGATGTGGTTTTGGATATGTTATGAAGTGGGCATTTATGTGAGTCAATCAGCCTAGGCCTCCTAAGGTCATTCATATTTCAGGTGGGTTGGGTCAGCTGTCATTCAGAACAACTCAGATCGGGTGGTTTAAATTAAATTGTCCTTTTCTTTTTTGTTTATTTATTATTATTTTTTTTTTTTTTTTAGTCAAATCAGTTTTATCTTCTTTTGCATTTTTTTCTGTATCTTTCAATAACCGTTATTTACCTTCCATTAACCTTGTGTGTTATTTCATTATATTTCTCTTATATTTTTTTTTCACTTTC
>NW_028234428.1:29631318-29633588 GCF_977035675.1 Penaeus japonicus
TAATTCATCTGTTAACAGAGTTACTGTACACGATTTAATAAATTTCAGAAGTAAAGAGATTATGGTACTGATATTACTCAAGCATGTCACTTTTAGTACTTTTATTAATCTGTTTGATTAAATCAATCAACAAGTTAGTTCGCAGTTCATTTTAGATTTAATGAAATGGGTAGTAAACTCATTATTGTTATTTCTCTCTCTCTCTCTATCTATCTATCTATCTATCTATCTATCTATATTTCTGTCTGTCTGTCTGTCTCTCTTTCTCTCTCTCTCTCTCTCTCTCTCTCTCTCTCTCTCTCTTTCTCTCTCTCTCTTTCTCTCTCTCTCTCTCTCTCTCTCTCTCTCTCTCTCTCTCTCTCTCTCTCTCTCTCTCTCTCTCTCTCTCTCTCTCTCTCTCTCTCTCTTCGCGAGCCGCCAATCAAAACACTGAAAGGCAAAGGAGGCATTTTATTTGTTTTTATGTTTTATTTGGTTTACTCACATTTTTTTGAATTTTTCCTTTCATTGCATCCTTCCGAAGTCTGTGATTCATTTACGAATAATTGAATATTTCTTTCCACGCTTTATCTATAAGTTTCTTAGCCTATTATGATATTTTTGATGATCATTAAATTATACCTCGAATTTTTAGCTACTTTTCATAATTGTTTTTAGATTTTTTTATTTTATGCTTTATTTTACAATAGTATTTTTTCTCAGTGTATTGCAGTATGGGTGAATATTTTTTCAGTGTTCTGTATTCTGAAAAAGATCTTTTGAATGTGTTTTATTCTATTTTTTTTATGATGCTCGACGTGGCTCATGACATCATGAAAAACATAAATATAAGCTGCTTTGTGTGGGATTTAGACAATCGACAATGGTGTACTGCAATCCTTTTTTTTCTCTCTTTTTTTTTTTTTTTTTTTTAATTAGCTGGCCTGTGGAAAACTCAGCCCATCGAAGCATCACATCACCGTATTATAATAAAAGTTAAGTTCTGTTTCCTGGCTTTTTTCTTTTTTTTTCATAAGGGCTGGACATGATTCTTTATTTTTTAAATTAAAAATATGAACAACCAGTCTTTAATACAGAAGAATATTCATTAGAATTTCTTTTCCACTGTCTTTTACTTCTCATATCATGGAAACTTGATTTTGATAAGATAATGCTAAGAGCTAATCAGTTTACCAACCCATAGAAATTAATTCAACAGAAACCCTTTTTTTTTTTGCTTTTGTTTTTTTAGTTTCCTGTGGTGACCATGCGGTTTGAGTTCTTCTCATCGCAGCTGACCTCTGACCTGCTTCCCCCAAGGAAAATCGGACCAGAACCGCTCCGCGACAACCGATATGCATTGCCACTCCCCCCCCCCCCCCCACCTCCCCCCCCCCCCCGCGTTGCTTGAGCAACGACCGAGTGATCTGAATGTTGCCAATCGCTTCTTTCGCTACCACCTTTAATAGGTAGAGAACACGCTCACCCCTGGCTTTTTGCTGAAGCTTTATTTGTGATTATGGCCCACGACGATGATTTTATCATTTAATATACGACTACTATTAACTGTTTCGTATTGTTAGTTTAATACCTACATTCACTCGATCTTTCCCTCCCAGTTTTCCTCTTTCTTTATTTTTCTCCATCATTCGCAATTCTCTCTTTCTCTCCACCTCTTTTCTCCCCAGCTCTCTCCTCACTCTCCTTCTCCTCTCTCTCTTTCTCACCCTCTCATTCTCTTTTCTTTCTCTTTCTTTTTTCTTTTTTTTATTTCTTTCGTTATGCTCAACCCCCCCCCTTCTCTTCTCTCTCTCCCTCTCCCCCCCCGTCTCTCTCTCTCTTTCTCCTTCTCTTCTTCTCTTTCTCTTTCTCTCCTCTCTTTCTCTCTTTCTCTTTCACTGTCTCTCTTTCTCTTCTCTCGCTGTCTCTCTTTCTCTCTCTCTTCTCTCATTCCCCCCCCCCCCCCCCCTCCCTGTCTTCTCTTGCTATCTCTCTTTCTCTCTCTGTCTCTTCCTCACCCATATCTTAATTGCGGCTTAAAAGCGAATGTTCATGCTTTGAGTTTTCGAAAGTGGGAAAGTATCTTTGTGATTGCTGCACTCGGTCGTTTCGGCAAAAACGTCTCTTGTCGGGTTTTGCTTTCACACGGATACAGGCACATCACAGGACACAGACACACACAAATACACAAAAAGACACACACACACAGTGTGAAACATATAGTATATATATATATCTATTATATATATTCAAATATATTATATATAAATATATTGTCGCAGAGGGCCAAG
>NW_028234428.1:29633688-29636188 GCF_977035675.1 Penaeus japonicus
CATTTTTACTATTTTTATTTTTATTTCTACTATTACTGCCATTGCTTTTGTCATCATCATTATCACTGTTATTTTCATTATTATTATTGTTATCATTGTTATCATATTATTGTTATCAGTAACATTGTTATCATCATCTTATTATAATCTTTATTATTGATATAATAACTATTAGTATCAACATTGTCACAATCACTGACAGTTTAAAAAATATATCATAAATTGATTATTGTCATTATAATAGTAATGATAATAATCATATTTAATTATGATGACAATAATTTTTCTTTATCAATGCCATCATCTTTATTACTACCATTACTATCATCCTCACTTTTACAACTGCCATTAGTCATATACTTTTATTATCTGATTCATGACTATAATTACTGTCCTGATCATCAGTATAATCAATATATCATTATCATCATCATCATTATTTTCATCATCGTTGATATTTCCATCCTCCTCCTCCTCCTCATCATCATCATCATCATCATCATCATCATCATCATCATCACCATCATCATCAGTATCATCACCATAAGTTCACTCTTTTAGTTCATCAGTTGACTTTAATTGTCATATCAGCAGAACATGACTTAAATCATAGACTACCATGCAGAACCCTCATGCACATAAATAGATTAGTAAAAACAATATTGCTGTCCCTTACTCTCAATATCATAATCATTATCATATTTTTGTTTTTTCTCTTTCTTTTTTTGCGGGGGGGAGGGGGGGGTAAACTGAGTGGTGTAAAGATAAGATACGACTCTGCACATTGTAGATAATAATTTATAGATAGTAGATAATTGGATGAGTGTGTATTTATACAGGAGGAAGAGGGAAAGGCAGGTGGGAGGCGGGGGGAGGGGGGGGAGGCGGAGTAGGATGGGGGTGAAAGGCGGGGAGGGGATGAGGGAGGTTGGGAGAGAGAGGAACACTCGGGGATAGAGGGACGGGTAATAGGATGTAAGTAGAGTAGATGAAGATGGGAAGAGGGGGGGGGGGGGGGGGGGGGGGGGGAGGGGGGGGGGGGGGGGGGGGGGGGGGGGGGGGGGGGGGGGGGGGGTGGGGGGGGTGGGGGGGGGGGGGGGGGGGGGGGGGGGGTGGGGGGGTGGGGGGGGGGGGGGGGGGGGGGGGAGGGGGGGTGTGGGGGGGGGGGGGGGGGGGGGGGGGGGGGGGGGGGGGGGGGGGGGGGGGGGGGGGGCGGGGGGGGGGGGGGGGGGGGGGGGGAGGGGGGGGGGGGGGGGGGGGGGGGGGGGGGGGGGGGGGGGGGGGGGGGGGGGGGGGGGGGGGGGGGGGGGGGGGGGGGGGGGGGGGGGGGGGGGGGGAGAGAGAGAGAGAGAGAGAGAGAGAGAGAGAGAGAGAGAGAGAGAGAGAGAGAGAGAGAGAGAGAGAGGGAGAAAGAGAGTGTGAGAGAGAAAGAGTCAGAGAGAGAGAGAGAAAGAGAGAAAGAGTTAGAGAGAAAGAATCAGAGAGAAAGAGTCAGAGGGAGAGAAAGAGAGAACGAGTGAGAGAGAGAGCGAGAATGAGAGAAAGTGCGCGAAAGTGGCTCCTTGCATCTCAGGAGTTGTTCAGAAGCAGCTAAGTGTGCAAAGAAGAAAGTACTTATGTTGAATACACCCGGTGGAAATCTGAAAGAGTACAGGAAATGATAATTTCGGAAAGATGATAAAATATGATAGGGGTAATAACGATGATGAAAGTGGAGATATGAGATTAAGGAGAATAAGAGAATGGATAGTGTTAATGAGGGATAAAGGAGAAAATAGATGGAAAAAGGATATAAAGATATTTTTGATGCAGATGATAGGAATATCTATTATATCTTTTAGAATCGTCCGTAACCATCATTATTATCGTCATTATTTTTGTCATTGTTATTATTATCATTATTATTATTATTGTTCTAATTATCTCCATAATCATCATAATCTTCATCATCATCACTATCATAATCGTTATCATCATCATTATTATCACTCTCGGCATCATTACTATCATTATCAGTATCATTATTATTATTTTTTCCTTATGAGAGTATTTTTTATCACTATCATTATCGTCATAATCAACACCATCAATATTATCGATATTATTATAATCGTCATCATCACAATTATCATCATCACCAACATCATCTTTACCATCATCCTAATCATCATTATAACCATTATCTTCACCACGAGCATCCTCACCAAAATCATTCTCATCACTAACATCATGACTTTCATTATCTACATCATTAGCATCATTATCAACATTACCATGAACATCAACAACACCATCACCACCATCATCCTCACCACCACCAGCATCATCATTACTACAATCATCATCATAACCCCACAATCACCATCGTCATCACCACCATCACCACAATCATCACCATCATCATCATCCCCATCACCATCACTACCACCATTATCACCATCACCACCACTATCATCACCACCACCACCATCATCATCACAACCATCACCACAATCATCAC
>NW_028234428.1:29691188-29696188 GCF_977035675.1 Penaeus japonicus
TGCAATAGTGTAAGTATGTGTTAGTATTAGTAACTATACAGAATGTCATCCTTATGATAAAAAATATACCAATGTGATTTAAATAACTAATATTAATAAGAATAAGAACAATGTAGATTGTGATTACGATGAGGAGGTGAATAATGATGATGAAGATCAAATTCATAACCATACTGATATAGATGATAATGATAATAGAAATTATTATCATTGCTATTTTCATTTTTTGTATATAAATAATTTTCAATAATACAGTGATGATAGAGAGTGAGATACGTGCTTATTTACATATATGAGTGCTTTTAATTTTGTTTCCTTCCACTCTATATTTTATGAAAAGAATTTATCAGAGATATAGAAATGAACTCTTAGAGAGAAAGAGAAAGAGAGAGAGAAAAAGAGAGAGAGAGAGAGAGAGAGAGAGAGAGAGAGAGAGAGAGAGAGAGAGAGAGAGAGAGAGAGAGAGAGAGAGAGAGAGAGAGAGAGAGAGACGCAGTGCCAGTCAGACTCGCTCGAAGAAGGCCAAATATACACAGATTCAGAGAAGACTGGCGGGGAAGATGTGTTCGAATTCTCAAGGTTTACACATGCTTAGATCTTATTATCTGATATTGCAGTGGTTAAGCCCAAGACAAATACTACGGATAAATTGCATAAGTAGTATTTTTATCTGGTCTTGTTTTCATAAGCAACTGGGAAACACATGCTATCGTTGTGAATGGCCATTATTTACCGTTTGATGCCATTAGTCTGTCTTGTTATTGGCTTAGTAAAGATAGATAATCAGGAATTTGGAAATAAAAGAGAGAGACAGAAAGAGAGAAATGTAGAGAGAGAGTGTGTTAGAAGGAAAATCTTAGTAAAGATAAGAAATACGAATAAAAGGACTTCTTATCTATCTTGTTCTTAATGTTATTATAAGTGGTAGTGGTTATAACGGTAGCATTAATGGTTGTAATAGTGGTTGCAATTACATTCTGCGTTCTTACGTCGGTTACATACGTAGTAGAAAAGGAATAGATTGTAGTGATTATATACACAATGTCAGATAATTGGCGATTGATATTTCGACGATACGGGGGAAGATTTCCAAACAGGAACGGTAATTTGATGCCCTGCTTTGTGAGAGTTTTCATTCTTATTCATCTTTTGACAGTTTTCAAAAATGTTTGTTACTCGGAGAGAGAAAGAAAGAAAGAAAGAAAACTTTTCACGAGATGTTGTATATGATACATTAATAGTCTTTTTTTACGTAGAAGCAAATACACAAGAGATTTACTTTTTTTTCTTCTTTTTTTAGTTTAGTTTTTTTCAAGGTTTTCTTGTGATAGAATTCCTGGAGCTCAAGAAGGTATTATGAAAATATGTAGAAATGTGAACTTAATAACAAGGATTATATGGAAATGTGGAACTTATTAATATCAATTATGTGGAAATGTTGGTGTATATATAAACTTCCAAATAAAAACACGATTGAGCCCCTCTAGCAGAAGGTAAACACCCCCCCCCCCCCCTTCGTATAAGATTGCCCGCTGTCATACATAATTTTATTCATTTTAAGCTGTTGTCGAGCGCTGAAGATAGTCAAGTGGTTAATGCAAATGCTCTCCAATATATTACACACTCTAATTACGTCTCTATAGTCTTAATTAACAGGTAAAATATCTACACAATTGGCTCAATACGGTCGACGGATTGACATCAGGAAAGCTTATGCATGTAGTTCGTGCCCTCGGGATTAATTGGTTTATATGACTTACGGAAGTTATAATTAATCAATATTTGTTATTGATGTGAATTATTGAAGTTGTATATTTAATATGAAATCTTTTTTTTTTCAAATAGGATTTATATATGCGAAAAAAATGCAGTAAAGTCAAATTTTAAAAATTGTTCTAAGGCTATTTTTTAATGAGTTAATCGTCTCAATGTCTCAATCAGGTCTGCATTTTGAAGACCTGGTGCTTCATTTAAGTTGTCGATGAACCAATAGCGTCTTACGAAAATTGGGAGATATTCATGACTTATTTTTAAAGCTAGTAGAGATATGGTACTTTGTGTAGTATGAGACCTTTTTTAGTTCAGTTCAGTTCAGAGAGATTTGCGACGTACCCTTCGCCCGGGCTATATGCACGAGGCGGCCCGGCCTCTGCCAGCTATAAGTGCTGACTCATCTGATCATCATCACTGAATGCTTACCGTGGCGGTTGGATTGCCTGAAGGCGCTCCAGTTGCCAGGGGGAAAGCAATAGGTATATCCGCCTTACCAGCCCGGCGGCTGTCGTCTTTGGGCCCTTTTTTAAAAATTAGTTTGCCAAATGTATTTATTTTACAAAGCGCACAAGAATTAGAATTAATAATACACATAATTTAGCATAATGAATTTTGCTTATATATATATATATATATATATATATATATATATATATATATATATATATATATATATATATATATATATTTTTTTTTTTTTTTTTTTTTTTTTTTTTTTTTTTTTGCCTTAAAAATAATAATAATAAAAAAAAAAACATAAAAACTGATAAGGAAGTAATTCTTTAGGAGCTATTATATCATACCAAGCAAAATTCTCTGTAGAATATTCTTTAGTATACTTTAATACATACTTTACATTACTTCCATTAAACTTTTAATCCTTATAAAGTATAGAAAAATGACCAGAAAGTTGCAACATGATATTTACATTTCAGATGCAAGACTATCAAGGGTGACAGAAACAACCCGAGTGGCACGGGGTTTGGCCTCCAATGACCATTCTATAGTGTCACGATGGCATCCTTGTTGATCCCGGTATTGTGCCAGTTGCCAGATACCTCCTTTGTATTTGGTATGTTAGCTTTAGTCATTAGAATGGTTATAAATTTAATTGTCTCTTTAGTATCAGTGGTATTATATTTTAGTAAGAATGTTCATTTTAAATATTATGTTATGTTCATTATTACTAGTGTAGATACATTAGTAAGATTTGTGATATTATCAATATTAATGTTAATATATTGGTAATATTATGATAAACAATAGCATTATTATCATCCTATTTTTCAAGGATTGACAATATATTTAAGAAACTATTTTCGTTACACACTTTTCGGAAATAAAACGTAAAATACAGGTGTGATAATAAGCTACACTCAGGACAGGGGTAGTATTACATAAGCACCATTTGAATCCCATTTATAGTCAAAACCATTACCCTCATTCAACTTAATGAGCTGTTCCACGTAGCACACCATCCCTTACATCAGTCGGATACATGACACCATCGCCAGTAACAACAGTAACCCAATACTTTGACCAACAGATGACCTTAGTATCACCGCATCTGCTCCTCCAATGGTGTCAGGTCAGCGTTTAAAAATCAGGAGAATTAAAATGGATATGGACATTAACCAAGCCATCCAAGAACAAACTCCTCATTTAGTGAGTTTTTTTTTTTCTAATGTTTTAGGTCAAATAAATACGATATTCGAGAGTTGTTTGTCTCTCATGGAAACACGTCAGCAACAGGTTATGGATGCCTGCAGACAGCATACCCAACTCCTGGCAGAACGTTGGTCTGTTTTTATTCAACAAACTCTAAGGATACAGAAACAGCAGGATGTTATGAGAAGGGAACATGACGGATGATAATTTGATTCTATTACACAGAGAGCATCATAGAGACATGGATATCAGATAGAACAAGAGAGCGATAAGAATATGATAGAATCTTTATAGAATGACAATTATATATACAGAATCAGACACTTGAAATTCTTGAATTCTTTCCTCTCTCTCTCTCTCGCTTTTCTTTTCTTTTTTTTTTCTTTTTTTTTTTTTAGGAAATTTTTTTTCTTCAGTTTACATTTGTGTTTATGACCGATTTATTTTTCCATATTGCGGAGGTACATTGTTTCATTGTAATAGTATTCATTATTGAGTGTGTGTGTGTGTGTGTGTGTGTGTGTGTGTGTGTGTGTGTGTGTGTGTGTGTGTGTGTGTGTGTGTGTGTGTGTGTGTGTGTGTGTGTGTGTGTGTGTTTTATGTTTTGATAGGTAAAAAAGTTTAGTTAGATTTTTTGTCTGTTAGTGCTGCATTTAGTATTATATGACATTTCATTTCTTTATAGCCTCATGTAAGGCTTTTAAAAGATCTCATTAAAAGTAATATCACGGTTGTATTTTGTCATCCCAGAAATATTTATATCAGATTTATTTTATTTATACATGAGTATGTATTTTAATTGAAGAAAACATGAAATTCTATATTTATTTGCTATTTTTCCCTAATATATATACACACAACATAATTCACAAAGACACTATAAAGAAAATGAAACTCTTTTGGCCGCTTAACATAAGATATTCACAAAGACAAGAAAAAATAGACAAGATTTTAATTTGGCCATTTTCCTTCTACATATTTATATACACAATGAAATTCACAAAGATAACAACAACAAAATATGCATTACAAATAAGTTTATAAAATATATAATATCCATGCCTAATTTCATACTTACGTTGCTAGAGTTGCTAAGGTATCACATCTATACTACAACATCATTTTCTAAATCATCCACCCCAAGTGGTTAGGAATTCATTGATTGAAATGAAACTATGCTATATACATGCAACTCATATCACAACAGGATCTCTAATCAATTAGTAACATGTTTTCCTTTTTTTAGATTCATGAGTTTTCATGTTACCAACTAAAAAAATCTTTCAATCATCATTCTTGTTGAGGAGTTGCAAGTATTGAATAAAATCTATTTATCTATTTTGCCCCAAGAGGCCCCTTATCACCTTCTGGCACAATCGTGAATGTTGAACGGTTATAAGGATAAACCGGGTTCTTTAATAGGTGAAATTTTGCTGGAAAATTTGACATAATGAGCACCGTAAGTGGACAACTTTTGAATGCTCTAGCATCGTGTGTGCTTCCTCGGTATCCAAAAACAAACTCATGTTGCAATCACAGACTGCTGGAACCTAAATCCT
>NW_028234428.1:29728688-29731188 GCF_977035675.1 Penaeus japonicus
CTCAAGATTCGTACTTAAGAAGGACACAGAAGGAACCCAGGGCAGAACAAAGCAGATCGGATCAAAGAGAGATCACAGACAGACAAGAGAACAGGCAAAGCGAACAGTTCTGACCATAGCATGTGAACGTCTGTCTGTCTGATTCACGGATCACAACCGCCGGCTGATAGAGGATTACAACCAGGGCATCGAGTGGTTTACAGAGAGAGAGAGAGAGAGAGAGAGAGGGAGAGGGAGAGGGAGAGAGAGAGAGAGAGAGAGAGAGAGAGAGAGAGAGAGAGAGAGAGAGAGGAAGAGAGAGAGACAGAGAATGAAGGAAAGAGAAAAAAAGAGAGAGAAATGAAAGAAAGACAGAGAGAGAGAGAGAAGGAAAGAAAAGAAGAGAGAGAGAGAGAGAGAGAGAGAATGAAAGAAAAGAAGAGAGAGAGAGAGAAAGAGAAAGAGAGAAAGAGAGAGAGAGAGAGAGAGAGAGAGAGAGAGAGAGAGAGAGAGAGAGAGAGAGAGAGAGAGAGAAAGAGAGAGATAGATAGAGAAAGAGAGAGAGAGTCAGAGAGAGAGAGAGAAAAAAGAGATAGAATGAAAGAAAGACAGAGAGAGAATGAAAGAAAGACAGAGACAGAGACCGAGAGGCAAGCTGAAAGAGAGACGAAAGAATGAAAGAGAACTTGCAAAGAACATGAAACACACAAACAGACAAAGTACAGCCACCAAACTGCAAATATAACACGAAACAAATAAAATGAACATAAAGAAAATCCAATAGCAATTAAAAACGAAAACCTATCTATATGCTTTAATTGCTTATGATTTTACATATTGCATTGGAATTCAGTCATATTGCAGACATTATCAAAATCCAATCTGTCCCGCATGCAATATTTCTATTTGTATAAATCGTAAAGGTAAATGCCACAGACAAAAGTGCATATTAAATCTGGAAAGGCAAATTCTGTCGAACATTCTGACCGCTTCGAGGCTATAGTTTAGAAGGATTGTAATTTCGTGTTGTTATTTTTGTTATGATCGTTTTTGTGATGATTTTTATCATTACGGTTATTATTATCATTATCACCATCCTCTTCATCATCATCATTATCATAATCATCATCATCATTTTCATCAACATCATTATCATCAACATCATCATTATCATCATCACTATCACTATATCATCATTTTCACCACCATCAATACCATCGTCTTCATCATCACCATTATCACCACCATCATCATAATCACCACCACCACCATCATCATCGTGATTATCATCCTCATCACCACCATCATCATCGTCATCATCATAATCATCACCAAAACCGCCATCATCATCGTCATCATCATCATCACCGGCGAGGCTTCATCTCCGCAAATCTGGTCATATCCTTATCCATACCATCATCGTCATCACAGCCATCACGTGATTATCATCATCATCATCATCATTAGTACCATTACTATCACTACTACTGCCTTCCTTGCTTTCCCGTCCCGTCCAGTACTTTCCGAATGTTCCTTGCAGCGTCAAAGTGGCATGCTTGTTGCAGAAGTTGTGTTCCTGGATCGAAGCCTTGTTGTGTTGTGCGATGTTTTCCTCTTTTTTTTTTTTTTACTTGTCCTTTTTCTTCCGAGACTACATCGAGGTCTCTAATTGTTACTATTTACTTCGTCTGGCTCTTTTGTTCTCGCAAAACCTTCGTATTTCAAAAGGGTTTTACTGATATCTTTCTACTTCACTCAAGCGATAAAATGACATCCAGTATTTAGTAAACCTCTTCTTATTTTAATAAAGTTTATTACAATCAATTTCAATTTGAAAGTCCCACAGTAATACATTTTGGTCGTTTACAAGAACTATTTCCTTTCGTCACATCATGATCGCATATAAACATCACAATTGGATTCGAATTTCTTGCAAAAATACCAGTGAAACCTTTGTCATATAACCTAGCCTTTGTATTCTCTCTAAGGTTGCTTTTCCTGTTGCGAGATTGCATACCTATGATTTTCCTTTCACATTGTGTCTTTCAAGTACTTGTATTTCTTTTATGACCGCTACTTTTTAGCTTGTTTGTTTTGAAACCATGGTTCGAGCGCCGCGTATAGCAACCCTTCTCTTTATTTCTCGGGCTATCCGTTTTTGCCTCTTGATTGAGTCCTTTGTATCTCTGTAGAATATGATAGTGATATTTTTCTTTTTCTTTTTTTTTAGTTGCGCTCTTACGTGACATCTTTTGCGTTCCTCCTCAACAGGACAAAGGCTATTCTTCCAACTTCGGTCGAGGAGCTTTTGCTGTTGTTGTGACCATGATGCTCGATGCTAATTTCTTCGACCTTTCGACATTCTTCTTCAACACTCAATGGTACTCATCTTCACCCCTTTCTGCTTGCTTTCAGTGTAATCGACTTCTATCCGCTTCAAAGCATGATACTCAATTGGTGTTTAGCAACAACCTAGGTTTTCTGTGCGACTCTTCAAAGTCTATTAGTCTTACCTCAGATC
>NW_028234428.1:29816188-29821887 GCF_977035675.1 Penaeus japonicus
GTATGATGAGAGAAGAGAGTATGGGGAGATGCGAGAGAGTTTAGAGAATATAGGAGAGAGTGAGAGAAGAGAGAGAGGCGGTTGAGAGCGAGAGGGAGGGGAGGGAGGGAGGGAGGGAGGGATAGGATGAGAGAGAGAGAAAGAGCGAGAGCTAGATAGAGAGAGAGAGAGGCGAGAAGGAGAGGAGAGAGTGGAGAGAGAGAGAGGAGAGAGAGAGAGAGAGGGATATAGGTAGGTCGTTAGGATTGAGTGGAGGGAGGTGCGGGCTATCTTCGCCCAAGATAGGATGGCGGTTGGGGCTTGGTCTGGCGGTTCCTCGCGCGTCTCGCTGGGCTCTACGCGTGTCCGTATTGTCTCGGTCTGTCTTTCTTCTTCTTGCTTCTCGTCTCTCCCTCGCTCTCTCTCTCTCTCTTTCGTTTTTTCATCTCGCTAGCTGCGGTCTTTGTTCGCTGCCACCGCTCGGGCTGATCGCGTTAGTGCTGTCGGCTTCTTTGCTGTGCCGTCAGGTCGTTCTTCGACTCTGGAGTTCGTTATCGGGCGGGCGGTTCTGGCGAGCTCTCGCTCTACGCTCGCGCTCGTGCTCTCGCTCTACGCTTCGAAAGTTCCCTACCTCTCCCTCTCTCTGTGCTAGCGCCGATCGCGCTCCTAGCTCCATCCCAGTAGCGCGACCCTCGCTCTGCGCTCTCCTAATATACCTATATGATTTATAGAGAAAACTCACAAACCACAAACACCACTCTCACACATATAGACACACAACCCCTCAACTCTCCAGACACTCACACACTCTCACATTCTTCTTACACTCACATTCTACCAGACAAAACATCAACCACACAACAAACTCACCTCACACTATCACTCATCCTCTCACTCTCACTCACTTTCACCCAAACATCACAAACCACACACTCTCTCTCTCCACACTCACACACACTCACACACCACATAATATCACAAACACACTAAAACTCTCAAACAACAATACACCACACCACTCCTCCCACCCTAAATATCACGTGCCTCACATCCACATCAATCACATCCTAACACCCACCACCATAAAGAAACCTCCACACCAAGCACCATCCCCACCTCACAACACCCAAATGCAATATAAGATGAGAAACTGATTCATATGGGAATTCTTTCCTCTCTTCTTAAAGCCGAAGTCATAATTTGCCGAAGGAAAAAACATTTGGCCCATTTCAGATAATTAGATTTGTTAATTGCACGAACATTTCCGCAACGATCACCATATTTCAAAACAAAGTTGAATTAAAAAATACTTCGCTATTCCGCCACTCCGCCTCCGCATCTCCCACTTCCCCCAAAGAGAGAGAGAGAGAGAGAGAGAGAGAGAGAGAGAGAGAGAGAGAGAGAGAGAGAGAGAGAGAGAGGGACGGAGGGAGGGAGAGTGGGAGAGAGAGAGGAGAGATGACGGGGAGATAGAGAGAGAGAGAGAGAGAGAGAGAGAGAAGAGAGAGAGAAGAGAGAGAGAGAGAGAGAAGAGAGAGGAGAGAGAGAGAGAGGAGAGAGAGGGGGGGGACGGAGGGGAAGGAGGGAGATGGAAAGAGAGAGAGAGAGGATGAGAGAGAGAGGGGGGGGAGGGGGGGGGGGGGAGAAGAGAGAGAAAGAGAGAAGAGAGAGAGAGAGAGAGAGAGAGGGAAAAGAGAGAGGAAGGGAGAGAGAAGAAGAGAGGAGGGGAGAAGAGAGAGAGAGAGAGAGAAAGGGGGGGGAGAGAGAGAGAGAAAAAAGGGGAGAGAGGGGGAGTGAAGAGAAGAGAGGGGAAGAGCGGGGGAGAGGGGGGGGGGGGAGAGAAAGAAGGGGGAAAAGGGGAAAAGAGAGGGGAGAGAAAAGAAGGGGAGGGAGAGAGAGAGAGAAAAGGGGGGAAGGGGGAGGAGGGGAAAAAGAGAGAGAGCGAAAAAGAGGGAGAGAGAAAGAAAAGGGGGCGAAAAGGGGAGAGAGGAAACCAGAGGAGGGGAGAAGGAAGGAAAGGAAAAGAAGGAGAGAGAAAATAAAAGAAGCAACAAAAAGGGGGGAAAAGGGGGAAAAGAAAAAAAAGGGAAAAAAAGAAGGTTTAAAAAATTTAATTTTAATGCCCTTTTAAAAAATGGCCGGGGACAGGGGGGGTAGGGAAAAAAATCAAAAAAAAGGCGATTGAAAAAACCCCTTCGGGACGGTAAATTTTGGGTTGGAAAACTTATCAAAATTTCAACAGCCCAAATTTTTTTTTTGGAATTCCTCTTTGGCTGAGTGTTGCTGACTGCGAGAGCCCTTCATGCGACAGCCATTCTTGCTGTATAATTGGGGCGTTTTCTTAGCTGGTAGACATAGGCTGGCGGATATACGTACACAGGCGCAGTTTTTTTGTTGTTGTTGTTGTTTGTTTTTTGTTTTTGTTTTTTTCGTTGTTGTTGTTGCTTTTTTTGTTGTTGTTGTTTTTTCTTGAGGTTATGGATGGTCTATAATTACGTACACATGCGCAGTGGGTTTTTTTTCGTTGTTGTTGTTTTTTGTTTTTTGTTTTTCTTTCTTTTTAGGTTATGGGTGGTCTATAATCTGGGATAAAATTGATTTTTAGGATCTGCTTTTGTTGAATATTTTATGATTAGCAACATTCCTTTTCGTGAGTTATAGACCTTTCCGATATTATGTTAATTATATATAGAAAAGCAATATTGAGTTCATTGATATCCTCCATATACGATACCTGATTTATGTAGATAGATTATATATATCATCTTGCCCTAGAATAAAGAAAATATATAAAAAATAGGGGGAATTTTCCTAAGACTCCTTGATAACATATACGTAAGTAGTGTCTATAAAACGTGAGAATCAACCTTAGGAAAGTCATTATATGACACCAAGGAAGTAATTAAAAGGTAAAGGGCAAATATTTAATTGGTGAGGAGAGTGTTTGTGAATGTGTGTGTGAGAGAGAGAAAGAGAGAGAAGGAGAGAGAGAGAGAGAGAGAGAGAGAGAGAGAGAGAGAGAGAGAGAGAGAGAGAGAGAGAGAGAGAGAGAGAGAGAGAGAGAGAGAGAGAGAGAGAGAGAGAGAGAGAGAGAGAGAGAGAGAGAGAGAGAGAGAGAGCAAGATAGAGGGGGAGAGAGAGATAGAGAGAGAGCAAGAGAGAGAATGAGCAAGAGAGAGAGAGAGAGAGCAATAGAGAGAGAGAGAGCAATAGAGAGAGAGAGAGCAAGAGAGAGCAAAAGAGAGAGAGAGAGCAAGTGAGAGAGAGAGACAGACAGACAGACAAACATACACACAGACAAACTGACAGACAGAGAGAAATGTTAACGGGAACGGGAGCGCTTCCCTAACACGTGTTACGGAAATTCCTCTTTCCCACGATCTGCCGCGCCAGGTGCACGTTTAAGGCCAACAACAACCAACCTTCCTACGAGACAAAGGACTAACATTGCGAGAAAACAAAACCAGGCGGAGAGGGGAGAGAATAAGGGCGCGGAAGGAATTTGGGCTGGGGAGAGAATATTGGGCGAGGGGAGAGGAATATGGGGAGGTATGGATATGGGCGGGGAGAGGGATATGGCGAGAGGAAGGAAATTTGGGCGAGGGAGAGGAATTTGGGCGAGGAGTATATGGCGGAAGGGGAGAGGAGTATGGCGCAGGAGAAATGGGCAGGGAGAGGGATATGGGCGAGGGAGAGGAACATGGGCATGGAGAGGAATATGGCGTGATAGGAATATGGGCAAGAGAGCAATGCGAGGGAGAGATATGCAGGGGAAAATATGGGCGAGGGGAGAGGAGTATGGGCGAGGGGAGAGGAATATGGGCGAGGGGAGAGGGATATGGGCGAGGGGAGAGGAATATGGGCGAGGGGAGAGGAATATGGGCGAGGGGAGAGGAATATGGGCGAGGGGAGAGGAATATGGGCGAGGGGAGAGGAATATGGGCGAGGGGAGAGGAATATGGGCGAGGGGAGAGGAATATGGGCGAGGGGAGAGGAATATGGGCGAGGGGAGAGGGTGGTGGAGAGGAATATTGGCGAGGGAGAGGAAATATATGGGCGAGCGGAGAGGATATGGGCGAGGGGAGGAGGAATATGGGCGAGGAGGAAGGAATATGGGCGAGGGTGAAGAGGAGTATATGGGCGAGGGGAGAGGAATATGGGCGAGGGGAGAGGAATATGGGCGAGGGGAGAGGAATATGGGCGAGGGGAGAGGAATATGGGCGAGGGGAGAGGAATATGGGCGAGGGGAGAGGAATATGGGCGAGGGGAGAGGAGTATGGGCGAGGGGAGAGGAATATGGGCGAGGGGAGAGGAATATGGGCGAGGGGAGAGGAATATGGGCGAGGGGAGAGGAATATGGGCGAGGGGAGAGGAATATGGGCGAGGGGAGGGGAATATGGGCGAGGGGAGAGGGGGATAGAATATGGGAGGGGGGGAGGGGGAATATGAGGCGAGGAGAGGAATATGGCGAGGGGAGAGGATATGGCGAGGGGGTGAGGGATATGGGCGAGGGGAGAGTGAATAATGGAGCGAGGGGAGAGGAGTATGGGCGAGGAGAGGAATCGCATGGGCGGAGGGAAGGGAATGGGCGAGGGGAGAGGAATATGGGCGAGGGGAGAGGAATATGGGCGAGGGGAGAGGAATATGGGAGAGGGGAGAGGAATATGGGCGAGGGGAGAGGAATATGGGCGAGGGGAGAGGAATATGGGCGAGGGGAGAGGAATATGGGCGAGGGGAGAGGAATATGGGCGAGGGGAGAGGAATATGGGCGAGGGGAGAGGAATATGGGCGAGGGGAGAGGAATATGGGAGAGGGGAGAGGAATATGGGCGAAGGGAGAGGAATATGGGCGAGGGGAGAGGAATATGGGCGAGGGGAGAGGAATATGGGCGAAGGGAGAGGAATATGGGCGAAGGGAGAGGAATACGGGCGAGGGGAGAGGAGTATGGGCGAGGGGAGAGGAATATGGGCGAGGGGAGAGGAATATGGGCGAGGGGAGAGGAGTATGGGCGAGGGGAGAGGTATATGGGCGAGGGGAGAGGAATATGGGCGAGGGGAGAGGAATATGGGCGAGGGGAGAGGAATATGGGCGAGGGGAGAGGAATATGGGCGAGGGGAGAGGAATACGGGCGAGGGGAGAGGGAGATGGGCGAGGGGAGAGGAATATGGGCGAGGGGAGAGGAGTATGGGCGAGGGGAGAGGTATATGGGCGAGGGGAGAGGAGTATGGGCGAGGGGAGAGGAGTATGGGCGAGGGGAGAGGAATATGGGCGAGGGGAGAGGAGTATGGGCGAGGGGAGAGGAATATGGGCGAGGGGAGAGGCATATGGGGGGGCGAGGGGGTAGAGGAATATGGGCGAGGGGAGGGGAATATGGGCGAGGGGAGGGGAATATGGGCGAGGGGAGGGGAATATGGGCGAGGGGAGAGGAATATGGGCGAGGGGAGAGGAATATGGGCGAGGGGCGAGGAGTATGGGCGAGAGGAGAGGAATATGGGCGAGGGGAGAGGAATATGGGCGAGAGGAGAGGAATATGGGCGAGGGGAGAGGAATATGGGCGAGGGGAGAGGAATATGGGCGAGAGGAGAGGAATATGGGCGAGGGGAGAGGAATATGGGCGAGAGGAGAGGAATATGGGCGATGGGAGAGGAATATGAGCGATGGGAGAGGAATATGGGAGAGGGGAGAGGAATATGGGCGAGGGGAGAGGAATATGGGCCGAG
>NW_028234428.1:29821987-29829487 GCF_977035675.1 Penaeus japonicus
TCACGCCTTCTCCTCCATCCGCACAGAACCGGTATTCTAATAATAGGAAATCACACACTTGAAGAACACTTTCTAGTCCCTCCGGTAACAAAAAAAAAAAAAAAAAAAAAAAAAAAAAAAAAAAAAAAAAAAAATAAAAAAAAAAAAAAAAAAAAAAAATATATATATATATATATTATATATATATATATAATATATATATATATATAATATATATATAAAGTGACACCGTCTAGGTATCCCTAGGTGAGACAGGACGTGTACTCAATGAACACAACACCACAGCGCCCTCCTACGTCATGACACCAGGGGTGCCTTCGCTGTTCACGTCAACAACGACGGACTCCTTCCCTGGTGGTCCCATCCTCCGTTATCAAAGAAGGATTAATTCCACGACATAGGAAGAAGTAGGAGCGACAACAATCAACATAAACACTGCATCTGAAAATCACGAATTATCCAAGGTTGTCCTGCATCTAATTACCTATGTGACAGCTGTAGCACTTATATGTCTGTATCTGTATCACATGTATACCCTGAAGAAGGAATATAAGGAAAAGGCCTTAGGTATTTTAGTCTATATTCCTGGTTTTCCCTTCGTTATTTTGTTTTTATCATGTTCAGCATGAAGCCTTCACATGTGAAACCAAAATAGCTTTTACATGACATCAAATTTTAATCAGAATTTAGTATTGAATTACGGTCTACTGAATATGAACCCAAAGTTCACAGAAAAATATGAAATCAAATTCTCGTTCATATAACAGATGGACTGATGAGTTCAAAAACACTGAAAGCGCAAACATTCGCCAACGCCCAAAATTCCATTTTATGCACAATTCTACCACAATATTTCAAAGAGCTAATAATCATAATGATAGTAGTTATCAATACTATAATAATCATTTTCATTCTGGAGACCCATTCCCAAAGATGGAAGGCATTGGCGAAAAATCGGCGCTGAGGAAAATCCCGTTCACAAAATGGAAATATTTGGTCCCTAGACTTCGGCTAATCCGTCCATATCTTTTTCATCACTCCATTGGTAACCTTTTGGAGTAATTCTGTCGACAAACCAAGTAACCAACCAAAACAACAACAAACTCGTAAACACGTACACAACAACCATTACATCCTGAGTTCAGTGAAGACAACAAACTGGTGAAGTTTCGGAAAATACTCAATGGAAAAATCTTGTAGGACAGAGACACAAATTGCGTTCACTTGAGCCGTTTCGCACCGTGCACTTTCGCCCAGTCCCAAGGCGCTCGGGGGGGGGGGGGGGGGGGGGGGGGGGGGGGGGGGGAGGGGGGGGGGGGCGGGGGGGGGGGGGGGGGGGGGCGAGGGGGGTAACCGAAGGGGGGGGGGTGGGGGGGGGGGGGGGGGGGGGGGGGGGGGGGGGGGGGGATTGTCGCCACGCAGGGCACCTCTCAGCTGATTAGAGTAAACAAACTCTCCTTCCATGGCAGACATCATAGAACTTGACGTGAGAGAGAGGAAGCTTAGTCAACTGACTGATAATGTAATAAGTTCTCGAAACAAATGTAAATGATTACCACATTACACACATCATAAAATGATTTACAAAACTCAAAAAAAAAGAATAAGATATGTAATTCGGGCAGGTTTACTTTTGAATCTTGAAATTGGCGGCCATGAAGTGAACTGCAGCTAAACCTTCCTTTTTTTTCCGTTCAGATTTTGTCACGTGACGGGTGACGGAGCGCCATACCCAAGGAAACGCAGGGCATTTCTCATAAATGTGAGAAGTCATTTGTTAATTGCAATAGACTTTGCAGTCTAACTTGCTAAGCCTGAAAATCATACAGAATAAAGTAAAAAGAAATTGTGAGACATGTAAAATTCAAAATGAATCAATATGCAAATTTAGAATTACATTCCGACATACAATGACAAATTCTGTCGAATGTAAAATGTTCATTTCCCAGTGGAATAACTTTGTTACCAAAAATACCGTTATTATTATAATTTTTATAATCATAGTCGTTGTATCCATATTATTAACATCATTACTATACTCATCAGTATGATAAAAAAAAAAAACTTATGTTAACGATCTTTTTATAACAATTGATATTATTATCATTACCATTATTATTACCATCATCATTATTAATGTAGTTTTTGCTATCATTATTATGATATTATTTCTACCAGCACTATTACCATTATCATCAGTATTATGATTTTTATGTTTATTACCACTATTTCATTCATATATCATGATTATTATTTTTGTTACCATCAATTCTATCAACATCACCATAAGTATTTGTAAAGGCCACAAACTGCTTATTTGCTTGTTTGACTGACGTGGGTAACTTCCCAATATCCCGCCACCGACGCAACGTAGGTGACCCACACAGCATGGACACTCACTTCGCTCGAGTCTTCTCGCCTGTTCACACTCATGTAAGTATATTGGACTATGTGAAAATCTTTTGTTCTGATACGTTTCTGATATCACTAAATATATAGATCATTATTCCCCTGTACTGATGTTTTATATTCTAAGGAACCCTATATATAGTAAATTATTTGTTTTCTTAATTTTATGCATGTTATTTACGGTTTCTCGCTGAGCCCCTGGCGATAGTTGGCGGAACCTCGGTTGGGAATCACTGGTACAGACTGTGAAAACAGTGAAAAAATAGAACGGCCAGTATTTCTACATGTGATCTTTTCAGCTTTCATAGGTGAATGGTGACTCCTCACAAGGTGAAATTTAACAAATCTCAGCGTTGCCTTACTTACGATTGGCTGGAATTCATCAACAATTGGACAGCCTGCTAATACCGGCAATGTCGTCTCACTGTAACTCACTTCATTGCTTCACGCCACGCAAGACTCGCCTAGTTGTATTTTGTTTGTGTTGTTTTCTGTTTTCTTGTGTGTTTGTTTTGTAAACACTTGGATATGGCCAAGTTTCATTATAACCTCGTATGGCTAAATCCTTCAAAAGATCATAAATGACAACCAAAATGGCCAGAAGACATTATTATCATATCATATTTTTATTAACATTACTATTACCATCACCACTGTCATCATAATCAACATCATTACCATCATTACCATCATCATTTTATTCCTCGTCACACCTAAAATCGAAATTTCTTCATTCTTAAAAACGATAAGATCTGAATATCATTACAATCATTATTATCATTATCGCTGTTGCTTTCATCATTATCATCATAGGAAGAGAAGACATTTGGGAGGTCTTCTCTGCCATAAAACATCATCAAACAAAAAGTAATAAAAAGACTCGAAAAGACAATAAAATGTCAACGAGAGATATATGACTGCAGTTGAATACGTGTGTATATATGTATATGAATATATATATATATATATATATATATATATATATATATATATATATATATATAGATTATATATATATATATATATAAAGTGTGTGTGTGGTGTATGAATATATATATATAGAATGGTCATATATAAAATATATAAAGATATATAAATATATGTATAAATATATATCTGAATAATTAATATAAAAACATATATAGTAAGAAATATAAATATATTGTATAAATAAATATATTTATATATATATTATAATATAATAAATATATATATATATACTGTATGTATAAATTATATGTAATATACATATATATTACATATGTGTGAATATATATGTATATAATATACTATATATATATATATATATAATATATATATAAAAATATATATATATAACTAAACAATACACTGATAGTGTGATGTGATGTGTTGTGTGTATGTCTTCATCCCATACATTATAATATATGAATCATTCAATATATATGAAATATACATCTGTATAAACATATATATGTATAAACCGCAATATATATCATATATGTAAGTAAACAGTCTACTTATGTAATGTATCTACATATATGTATTACATTATATATATAAACCATGTATATATGTATAAACTAAATGTATGTGTTTATATAAATTCATATACCATAATTTCATATAAAAATGTATATATATGACATATATATGTACTATAAATAAAAATATATATATGGCCATATATAAATACATATGTATTATATATAAATATGTAATACATACTCAATCTACATATAATATACATATATTCTGAACATATGTATATATACATATATATTATGTATGTATATATTTATATACATATATATATATACATAGTGTATATATGTAGATCTATAAGATAAGATATAAATATATATATATATATATATATATATATATATATATATATGTATGTATGTATACATTTAAATGTATATATATGCATATAGATGTATATGTATATATATACATATATGTATATATACAATGCATATATATGTATATATATACACATAATTCCCATACATTTATATGGTATATAGATATATATGTATATATATACACATAATTCCCATACATTTATATGGTATATAGATATATATGTATATACATATATACACACATAATTCCCATAAGGAGAGACAGGCGACTGGAAATGCACCAGCGACGAGCAGGAACAGCGAAAGAAGATTCAAAAAGCGAGTGAAAGATGACGAGGAGACTTTTGCCTCAAAGAGTCCGAGCTGAGAAGCCTGTGCTTTTAGATGATGTAATATAGGGATGCTGCAGTCGGGGGGGGGGGGGGGGGGGGGGGGGGGGGGGGGGGGGGGGGGGGGGGGGGGGGGGGGGGGGGGGGGGGGGGTGAGGGGGGGGGGGATAAGGGCCGGAGGGTATTGTAAGACTGTGTTATATATAAGAATGGAATCTCTTTAAGACGAGAGATGTTTCTTCTTTACTTTACGAGCAGGAAACACTAAACTGAGTGAATGAATAATGCATGAAATGAGTTCCTTCATTACATTTTGTTTTCTCAGAAAATATGGCAAGGGGTTCATAATGACTATATATATATTTTTTCACTTATTTTCAGAAATTGAAGCGAGTCAAACACCAAAAGAGGGTTAAAAAAAATGCATTTGGAATCGCCTTGGCTGTCATAAAAGACCATCTTAAAGCGAAGAAAAGCAATCAAAATGCTCGGAGAAAAAATAAAAAACTTAAAAGTTAGAATGTAAAACGGAAAGACAGATAGATAAAACTTGAGTAAAAATAATATATGAAGATAGAATTAAAATAAAAAAGGTGGAAAGGAGGAAACTTTTTAATATATATATTTTTTAAAGATCGAAAGAGGTTTTTTTTTTTCTTTTTTTTTTATAAACGAAACCTTAAAATGAAGAATGAGAGAGAAAAAAAACTGAATTATGGAGACACGATTCGTGACAGCTGGTGGACTTTGGCTTCATTGCACCACCTGGGAAAAACGAGGAAGAAGGAATTGAACGAATAAAGATGAATTTCAGATATTTTTCTCATCACAATACTTTTCCATCACGGTATTGCACCTTACCGTATACCCATTCACACACACACAGATACACACACAGAAATATGTCCCATTTATTGTTGCTCTCTATATCATAACAAGTTGAAAGCAAATTGGTTTCCTCCTAACAAATGCTCACTAACTTTTTCGTAATAAACTTTGCCTTTGGAACGTCAGCGTATATACTCTCTACTTTCCCAAGAAGTTAAAAATACTATAAAAAGGACACAGAAGGAGAGGCAGAAGAGGAAAAACGGGGGGCGGCGGGGGGTGTGCGGCTGGGGGGGGGAGGACGGACGGAGGAGGCACAGGAGGAGGCGAAGGAGAAGAATAAGGAGAATGATGAAAAGAAGATTAAAAAGGGAGAAAAAGAAGACGGAGAAGAAGAAGAAGACGACGAAGAAGAAAGGAAAGAAATGAAGGAAAAGAAGAAATGGAGGAGGAAGTATAAGAAGATAAAGACGAAGATGATGATAATGATGAAGACAACGAAGAAAAAAGTATAACAGCAATAGCAGAAGTAACACCGTCAACAAAACACATCAACAATAACTATTACAACACCACCAACAACAAACACAACAAGAGAAAGGCAAAAGTTTTCAAAAGGGTATTAGAGGAAAAGACATATCTAGCAAAAAGAAAGTTGATAAGAAAACATCACGCAATGTTGCTGTTCATAGGATGTGGTGAAATAAGATTGATCACGGATGCTGTACACTAAATACTTTTTTTTTTTTCTCTCGGTTGGAAAGTTAGCCTCACTCACTCAATGAAAGACAGCGAGAGAGAGACAGACAGACAGAAGAGAGAGAGAGAGAGAGAGAGAGAGAGAGAGAGGCAGACAAACAGACAAAGAGAGAGAGGCAGACAGACAGACAAAGAGAGAGAAGAAGATAGATAGATAGAAGGGGGTGGGGTACTGGAGACAGACAAACAAGCAACCAGATACAGAGAGTTACAGAGCCAGAGAGAACACACTTGTATATGTATATACGGACGCGTATAACAATTTCCATAAATCAACCACAAGCAATATTTTGTGTCAACCACTCATCACCCAGAGAATTAAGGTGAATAAGGGTACAACAAGGTCCTCAGCAAAGCAGTATCTCCCCTTTATAATCTCTATTCTTCCCTGTCACTGTTGTCTCTTTTATCCCAGTCACTCTCCATTCCTCCTTTATTCCCTCTTTGCTTCTTCCCGTCTCCTCCTTCTCTTTATCCTTAATTTCCCCCTTTCACTCCTTGCTTCCCTTTCTCTAACTCGTCTTCCTTCGCTCACTCCTTTCTCCTTCCTTTCGTCCTCTTTCTGTACCTTCCTTCGCTCCCTCTCGTCTTCTTTCACTCCGTCTTTGGTTCTTCCCTCCCTCTTTCCTTCTCTCCCTCCCTCTCGTCCTTCATTCTGTCGCTTCTTCTCCCATCTCTCCTTCTAATTCTCCCTCCATTCTTCCTTCACTCCGCTCTATCTCAGACCTCCTCTCCCTCACTTCCTCCCTCCCTCTCCCTCTCCCCCTCTCCCTCTCCCTCTCCCTCTCCCTCCATTCTTCCCTTCACTCCGCTCTATCTCAGACCTCCTCTCCCTCCCATCCTCCCTCCCTCTCCCTCTCCCCCTCTCCCTCTCCCTCTCCCTCTCCCTCCATTCTTCCCTTCACTCCGCTCTATCTCAGACCTCCTCTCCCTCCCATCCTCCCTTCCTCTCCCTCTCCCCCTCCCCCTCTCCCTCTCCCCCTCTCCCTCTCCCTCCATTCTTCCCTTCACTCCGCTCTATCTCAGACCTCCTCTCCCTCCCACCCTCCCTCCCTCTCCCTCTCCCCCTCTCCCTCTCCCTCTCCCTCTCCCTCTCCCTCCTTTCTTCCCTTCCCCCTACTTCCGCTCTAATCTCAGAACCTCCTCTCCCTCCCATCCTCCCTTCCACCTTTCCTCTCCCCCTCCCCCTCCCCCTCTCCCTCTCCCTCCATTCTTCCCTTCACTCCGCTCTATCTCAGACCTCCTCTCCCTCCCATCCTCCCTTCCTCTCCCTCTCCCTCTCCCCCTCTCCCTCTCCCTCTCCCTCCATTCTTCCCTTCACTCCGCTC
>NW_028234428.1:29841987-29849487 GCF_977035675.1 Penaeus japonicus
AGATATTAAACAATAATGATGAAAAAAGATAATAAATAGAGATAAATCAGATATATAGCGAGAGAGAGCGAGAAGAGAGAGAGAGATAGAGAGAGAGAGAGAGAGAGAGCATAGAGAAAGAAAGGTAGAGAGAGAAAGAACAGAACGAGAAGAGAGAGAGGGAGGAAAAAGAGAATGGGAGAATGCAAAGAAAAACACAAAGCCACCTTCATGACTAACGAACTTAACAGTACGCAAGAGGCAGAGGAAGAGGGCAGGGACTAGGAAACATAGGAATAAACTGACAGGAATTGAGAAAGCCAAAACACGAAAAGAATTCTGTGCGCAATTTTTTTTTTTTTTTTTTTTTTTTTCGGACGATTGAAGTCTCATCTCTTTGGTCTTCAGTTAAGCGACCTTTGAATACAGTAATCAAAGAAATTTGCAATTGATATAAACTGGTTGATATAATAGAAATTAAAACGTTTTGCCATTAAAAAAAAGATATGAAAGAAAAAAACAGACTCTTTATCTCGCCGTTTCGTTTTTAATTAGGTTCGGATGGTCCCATTCAGTCAAGGACTGATTTAACCCCTGAATTAAGAATAATTATATGTGATTTGATTACCTATTTAAGTCACGTGATGCTTTGCAGAATTGCGAAACCGATTATGTAGATTTCATATATGAGCTGATTGTAAATGTAAAATAATGCAACTATAATATGCAGTAAAATTGCTATATTGGCGATATTTCTTCATTTGCTTTGCATTGTTCCTGTTTGTATTCATCATGATTTTGCTGTCATGTTTATTATTTTCTTCTTTCTCTGTTAATCTGCCTGTTCTCACCATCCGACCGAAGATTTAACGGTTTCGGGTGTGTGTGTGTGTGTGATGTTTTTTTGTGTGTGATGTGTGGGTGTGTGTGTGTGTGTGATGGGTGTGTTGTGTGTTAGTGAATTAGCTAAGGTGGTTGTGTGTGTGTGTAAACGAAGTCTCATTTTTCTATGGTAATATATATATCTTCTTTCCAACTCTTCCCTCTCCTTCGGCTTTTCTTTTGGGACTTTCTTCCTTTTTTTTCTTTTTTTTTTTTCTTTTATTTCTTTTTTTTTTCCTTTTCTTTCTTTTTTTTCATTCCTGCTTTTTCTTAGAATTCTTCCGAAAAAAATACCAAAAGTGCTCAAAAAGACAAAATAACCAAAAGCTGCTCCAAAGAATTTTTTCTGTTTCCTTTATTTTTATCTTGTTTACTTGATTACGTCCTATAGAATTATTAGTGAAGACTTCAAAAGCATAGGTAGAGTAAAAAAGTAAATATCTAGTAAAATTGTTGTTTTCTTTTAAAATGTACAAAACAGAATAGATAATTTATGAATGTACACAAACTACATAATTTAAAATAAATCTAAGGGAACCTATGTGTGAATTCAATACCTATCTCTCTCCATTCTCTCGCTTCTACACTACACACATACAATATACATATTGTTGTTGTATATATATATATAAAATTTATATAATATATATATATATATATATATTTATAAATATATATATATATATATATATATAATATATCATCAGCAGGCACATATCCTTACAATTATACGTATACTCGTTGTTAATAACATCTCAGCCCCCTCTCTCTCTCTCTCTCTCTCTCTCGTCTTCTCTCTCTCTCTCTCTCTCTCTCATCTCGTCTCTCCTCTCCTCTCTCTCTCTCTCTCTCTCACTCTCCTCTCTCTCTTCTCCTCCTCTTCTCTCTCTCTCTCTCACTCTTTCTCTCTCTCTCTCTCTCCTTTCTCTCTCTCATCTCTCTCTCTCTCTCTCAACTTCTTCTCTCTTCCTCTCGCCACTCTCTCCTCTCTCTCTCTCTCTCTCTCTCCTCTCTGATCTCATCTCTCTTACCGAGAAAACACGTAAAAAAAGGAAAAGCTTGAAGGCATGTGCAGTGTTTTAATTGTTTAATTGGCTGTAAATATGCTATTTATTGAGTTCTAATTATCCTTTAGGTTAGAGCAGTTAATTTACTTAGACCTTCTTACAAACTGTATCATTCTATTTTTTCTCCCTTCCCTTCGCTAATATTCATCTCGTTAGTTTGTCTGTCTGTCTGTCTCAGCCTTTATTCTTACATTGTCAGTCTATAGAAACTGATTATCCTCACTCTCTCTGCATTTTTTATCCTAGTCTATATCTACCTGTTAGTCACCTCTCTCTCTCTCGTCAACTCTCTCCTCCTCTCACTCCTCTCTCTCTCTCGCTCACTCTCTCTCCCTCTCTCTCCCTCTCTCTCTCTCTCTCTCTCTCTCTCTAATCTTCCTCTCTCTCTCTCATCTCCTCACCCCCCCCACTCTCTCTTCTCTCACCCCTTCTTGCCCCTCCTTCTCTCTCTCTTTCTCTTCTTCTCGCTCCTCCTCACAATACTCTCTCTCTCTCTCCTTCTCCTCTCTCTCACTCTCTCTCTCTCTCTTCTCTCATCTCTCTCTCTCTCTCTCCTCTCTCCTCTCTCTCTCTCTCTCTCCTCTCTCTCTCTCTCTCTCTCTCTTCTAACTCCCTATTCCAATCCCATTTTCATCTATCTGAGTCTACCTCTGAATAAAAGAGACTCACAGAGTAACATTCGGAAATAAGATTTTCCATTGGCATCTGTCTAAAATCAATCTTAAATAAATTGATTCTTCACTTGAGGATGTTGATTCTGAATGACCGTCTGCAACATGCAAAAGGGTTAGTGCAATGCAGTTCAAGATTGGTGTTATTCACTATCTTGCAGGATATGTTGTTTGAAGTTATTTTCATCTTACTTACTGTGACTATTATTCCCTTGCTGGTATTATTGTTGTACTGATTGAAATTCATTATTATTGTTATATTGATTATGATAAAATAATCACATAAATAGTTACTATTGTCACATTATTATCACAATCCTCCTCATTTTTATCATTTTCATCTCTGCTAACTAATAAGCGATAGTATTATTGTTAACATCATTATAATCTTTATGATTATGATTTATCCTTTATCATTATTATCATTACCGTTATGGATTATCATTATCATTTCTAATTTTCATTAATTTTCAACGCATTAATCAATTATTGCTTTTATTTTCATTATCACTATTATTTTCATAGTTTTCATTACCATTATCGTTATTACAATGATCATTATTACTGTTATCATTATCCTCAAAATTATTAGTCATCACTATTATTTTCATTTCTTCATTCCCTCCCAACATAACCTGGTTTATATTTCATGTTTTCCCGTTCAAATTATTTCTGAATTTCCTGCCATGTCCTTTTTACCTGTCTTTCATACTTGTCTGTTTGTTTGTCTGTTGTACCAATTCGCTAGCGTTGAATGCAAATTAGTTAAGTATCATCTACTTACTCTCTTTTAGTTGCAAACTTTAGAAATCGAAATAAAAATGGATTTCACTATTATAATACACAGGCAAATAGGTTCCCAGATGTTTTTTTCTCTCTCTCTCTCTCTCTCTCTCTCTCTCTCTCTATCTTAACTTGTCATTTTCTTCTGCTAATTAGATTATTTTCTTATCTCAAGTATGATAATATATATACATATACAGTAATAGGTTCCCAGACGTTTTTTTTTTTTTTTTTCTATCTTAACTTATAATTTTCTTCTGCTAATTTAAAGTGTATGTTGATCTTATCCTCAGTATGATAAATGAAAAAACTTTTTTTCACTATATTGGAAAATCTACTTTCCGAAAATCCAATAATACTTCCCTTTCTCTGGGTCTTCCTATTCGTTCAGACTTTCTTTCTTCCCACGAAAATAATATTCATGGTTTTTAAACTTTCTTTTTTCTGAAAGCAGTTAGATGGAGTTTTGGTTTCCATCATTTCCTTCAGTGAACCTCGAAAATGCTGATGGTTTTACTTCTCTTCTTTCCTCTAAGCCTCCTTCTTATCGCCTGGCAATTTCCAACTATACACGTATTACATACATACTTTATATATATAAATAAGATATTACAAATATATATAATATATATATATATATATACATATATATGTTAATATATATATAGATTATTATATTATATATATTATATATATATTATATAATAAATACAAATTTTAACCTCACCTGACTGGGAACTCGAGCTCTGAGCCGTCAGATTGACAGAACCATCCCTGAATCCAAAATAACACCACAAGCGACCCACTAAAAAGAATTGTCTAACCAGTATCACGCCTTACAAACCGTCATGGAAAATTCCCCAATTTGCTTCATAGCTGAGCAGTGATTGTACCGAGGTTTTACAGACAATGCCCGTCAGCAGCAAGTGTAATCAGAAATTCATGTGTATATATGTTTTATAATATATATATAATATATTATAATATATATATATATATATATATATATATATATATATGTAATAATATATATATATACATACAGAAATGTATATATATATATATATATATGTATATACAAAAATATATCTATGTATATATAATATATATATATATATATATATATATACATACACACACACACACACCCACACACGACTTACATCACACACCACGATATATATATATATAGAATATATATATATAATATTAATATATATATATTATAGTATATATATGTATATGTATATGTATATATATATAAATATATTATATATGAATATATATATATATTATATATATATTTATACATATACATATACCTACATACATATATGTATATATATGTATATATATGAATATATATGTATATTACATATATATATATATATATATATATATGATATATATATATAGTATAGATAGATAGGTAGATAGATAGATATAGATATATATATTAAAACTATATAGTATATACAATCATATGTACATATATGTAAATAATAATATATCTATATATATATATATATATTTCTTAAAGTATATATATATATATCTATATATATATATAAAAATATATACATATATATAAAAATATATATTTATATAGATATATTTGTAAATATATATAATGTATATATATTAGATATTCTTATAAATATATATATATAAATATACATATATAATACATATACACACACATATATGTATTGATATATATATATATATATTATATATATATATATATATATATAATATATATATATTTATATATATATGTGTGTGTTTGTGTGTGTGTGTGTGTGTGTTTGTGTGTGTGTGTGTGTGTGTGTGAGGGTGTGTGTGTGTGTGTGTGTGTGTGTGTGGTGTATAACCACGTATAATATATATATATTCATACAAAAATTTGCACATCTATTTAAGCACGTAAACCATACCTCCCTGACCGGGAATCGATCGATCCTCTGCGCCTCAAGACTCAGTCCGGAAGTGCAAAGACTTAAAACTAATTGGACCATAACGACCCGGATGTTTTCGTGTGGTTTTTTTTTTTTAGTCCTCTCGGGATTGCACAAGAGGGCGGCAGAGCTTCAATAAGGTCAGGGAGGTATGTTAATTTGCCATTCTCGATGCACTGGTGTATCCCTATTCAATAAAAAAATGAAATGTATCTATATCATTTGTCTATTTGGTCTATCTCTCTCTCTCTCTTCTTCTCTTTCTCTCTCTTATATTCTCTCTCTCTCTCTCTCTCTTCTCTCTCTCATCACATCACGTCTCTCCTCTCTCGTGGTTCATCCTCTCTCTCAATCACTCTCTCTCGTCTACGTTCTCTCTCCACTCTCCTCCTCTCTCTCCCTCTTTTCTCTCTTTGTGTGTTTGTGTGTGTGGTGTTTTTGTCTGTGTTGTATGTCTGTGTTTTGTGTATAATATAGGAGAGATAGAGAGAGAGAAGAGAGAGAGAGAGAGAGAGAGCAAGAGGAAAAAAAAACGAGAGAAAGAAAAAAAGACAGGGTAAGCAAGATGAGAAGAGAGAAAAGAAAGCACAAAACACACACAAACCTTAAACCTTTTCCTCATATAATTCCTCCTACCTAAACCGAGCAAGATGCGAAGGTACTCATGCAGGAGACAATTCACAAATTATCAGAGCTACCTTCGAGCTGCGACGTTCATACATCACTTATGTTTTCAAATAAGGATCAGAAAGAAAACACAATGACAGTGTAAAGTAATGTCAATATTTCATACGTCTCTAAACCTCTTGCTGAGTAGCCATGGTTATTTCAGAGCCTTTTGGACGAGTATTTTTTTATAGGGTGGACTTACAAATTTCATCATTTAGGGAATTGTGTATTAAGGTGTTTTTTCTATAAGTTGTTTTTGTGTGTCCTTTGTATCTGTTGTCTATATTATATCATATACAAATATACCTACACACACACACACACACACACACACCACACATCACACACACACACATATACTATATATAAATATATATATATAAATATATATAAAAAATATAAAACAAATTAAATATTATAATATAATAATAAATATATGATACATAAAAAATATATATATATAATATAAATAATATATATATATTAATATATATATATAAATATATAATATAAATACATATAATACATTATATAATAAACATATGTATATATTATGTTTATATATATATATATATATATAATCTATAATATATATATCACTTATGTAATATATATATATATAATAAAATATATATAAATAATATAATATAATATATATATAAATATATATATCTATATATATAATAAATATATATCTATATAATTTATAGATATATATTTATATATATTTGAAGTATATATATATGTATATGTATAAAATAAATAATATAAATATACTAAACTAATATATCTAAAATATATTTGTTACTAAATTAATAAAATATAAATATAAATATATATATTTATTTATTTATTTATATTTGTGTGTGTGCGTGTGTGTGTGCGTAAAAATTTATATGTATGTAAATGATATATATAAACATACATATAGATATGTTATATATATATATATATATATATATTATATATAGATATATAATATATATGTATATTGTATTATATATTAATCATATATAATATATATATTATATATATACAGATATAATATATATATATATATATATATATTATATATATATATATGTTTGTGTGTAGTGTTTGTGTGTGCAATATAATATTCATATATGTATATGTATTAGGATATGTTTATATATAATATAATCATGTATATATATATATATTATATATATATATATATATAATATATATAAAATATATGTATATACAATAATATATATATAATATATATATATAATATTGTTTATATAATATATCATATATAAATATTATATATATATATACATCTATATAACTATATCTCTAGATAAATATATGTAATATATATAACTATATATATATTATATATATATATATATATATATATTGCTTATATATATCATATTAAATATTATATAAAATATATATATATATATATATGTTTATAATATATATATAAACATATATCTATATACATCACAAAACAAGTACATA
>NW_028234428.1:29854487-29856987 GCF_977035675.1 Penaeus japonicus
GATATTTGTATTATTAGTAATGCATCTGCGTTATTACTGCGTTGATAATCTTAGGTTTGACGGATTTAAAACAACTTTTTTCACACTGACTGCCATCTGACTTATCTCTGTTGTTAAATCTCTTTTTTTTTAATAATCACAAATACATAAAATAATAGGGTATTGTGTATGGAACTGTGTGTGTGTGGGGGGGGGGGGAGGTATGTGTGTGTTTGTATGTGTATGTGTGTGTGGGGGGGGGGGGGGGTATGTGCGTGTTTGTATGTGTATGTGTGTGTGTGGGGGGGGGGGGGAGGTATGTGTGTGTTTGTATGTGTATGTGTGTGTGTGGGGGGGGGGAAGTATGTGCGTGTTTGTATGTGTATGTGTGTGTGTGTGTGTGTGTGTGTGTGTGTGTGTGTGTGTGTGTGTGTGTGTGTGTGTGTGTGTGTGTGTGTGTGTGTGTGTGTGCCTGTATATTGTTGAGTATGGTTATGAGTACCAATGCTCGAGTATGTATGAAATATGTATAAAACGTTGTGGCCCAATTGGTTTAGTTTCGCACTTCCGGACTTCCATCTGAGGCGGCAAAGTATCGATTCCGAGTCAGGGAGGTATGCTTTACATACTTACATACCCCCGCCCTCACCCCCCCCCCAAAAAAAAAAAAAAAAGAAGAAGAAAATAATGAAAAAAAAAAAATAATGATAACAATGATGATGATGATGATGATGATGATGATGATAATGATGATAATAATAATAATAATTGATAATAATAATAATTATTATTATTATTATTATTATTATTATCATTATCATTATTATTATTATTATTATTATAATGACAATAATAATACTAATAATAATCATAATGATAATAATAATAATAATAATAATGATAATAATGATAATAATAGTAATGATAATAATAATAATAAAAAGGATAATAACGGTAATAATAATAATAATGATAATAATAATAATAACAATAGTGATAAAAATAATAATAATGATAATAATAATAATAATAAAAATGATAATAACGATAATAATAATAATAATAATAATAATAATAATAATAATAATAATAATAATAATAATAATAATAAAATAATAATAATAATAATAATAATAATTACTTCCATAAGGCTACTACTACTACTACTACTAATAATAATAATAATAATAATAATAATAATAATAATAATAATAATAATAATAATAATAATAATAATAATAATAATAATAATAATAATAATAATAATAATAATAATAATAATAATAATAATAATAATAATAATGATAAAAAATAATAATGATGATAATAACAATAATAATGACAATAATAATAACAATGGCGATAAATAAAGGATGTAAAGTCTGCCATTGCAGCATTTCGCAAGAGAACAATAAACAAAAACTCAAGTAACCTTTGACGACTCAAAATAAATGGGTTGACATTAACCCCGCTATTTCCCTCTCTGTGTTTATCTTTTATTTATATAACTGTGTTTATTTTTGTTCCTATAACTATTTAATGTATAAGTATGTATATGGACATACACTCAATCACATAAGCATAAGAGCAAAAAGTAATAAAACAAAAATCACACACATAAATTATTTTTAAAGAGTCACTTAAATCTCCATTATTAATGTAGAGGACCCACATTTGCAGCAGTTTCCCCTGTTTTCCAATTTCTTTAAGATCTTCCCAGCAAAATTCTGCTGTTGTTGATTGCAGTGATATTTCCTTGCAACGGAAATACAACCCGGAACAATAGCGAAATAGCTGTACCTACAGGTCGTGTAATGGATTCTGAAATTTATTAGGTTTAGTTTGTTGAAGTTTTTTTTCGCAATATATGTATATGTATATATATATATATATATATATATATATATATATATATAATATATTATATATATATATATATATATATATATAACATATATATATACATATATATACATATATATAATATATATATATATATATATATAATATATATATATATACATATACATATATGAATATATACACACACACACATACACACACGTGTTATACTCAGTTACTTTATATCATCATGAAATACCATCCTTACTGAGTCGCACGTATGATATTATTACTTAATTTGAATATACCAAAATTCGGCGTTAATATCGCTTCAAGTAAAGTAAAATAATAATCAGAAATATCTTCTCATAATTTAATTTGCGAAGGTCGAATAAACAAGAAAAAGAAAACTGAAGTTACACTTTTGTTATCCCTTTATCAAGACGATCTCTTCGCAAGAATTTGTCTCAATTCTAAGGATATTTTGAATAGCTATTCAAAAGAAACATTCCAAACGGTGCGTAGGGGGAAAGGCATCATAATTGGTATTCAAAGATTTAGAATTCTGTTCGTACAGCAAGACGATCTCTTGGCAAAAAAAAAAAAAAAAAAAAAAACAAGTGGCGTGAACAACTACAACGCCATTTGCCGAAGTCTTGCCTCCAACGGTTTTAATTTG
>NW_028234428.1:29864487-29873320 GCF_977035675.1 Penaeus japonicus
GAGCAAGGGCAGGAGGAGGCACAGTTTTTAAGTCGTCAAACTGAGGCCAAGACACAAGCCAGAATGCTCCCCCTCACATCCAATACGCGACGAGGGGAAAAAGAGGAAGTAACGAAGCCATTGATACTTTTCTCCGTAAATGATATCCCTTTCCAAAAAAGAGTCGAACCGCAGTCAATGAAAGTCTTGCAAACATACAGCATACAAACTAAAATAATAATGATGATAATGATAATGATAATAACAATAATAATTACAATTATCATAATGATAATAATAATGATTATAATGATAATAATAATAATAATAATAATAATAATAATAATAATAATAATAATGATAATAACAATAACAATAATGATTCTTTTTTTTTTTTGAGAAACAGAGACAAGAGGCACCTCCCCCCTCCCCCCTCTCCCCTCCCCCAACAACCCCCCGCAACCTCTCCCCCCACCCACCACCCCCCACCCCCCACTGTCAAGGATATTGTCTATCAATTGGCTTTAATCCTCGATTTCCCACTCGCTAAATGTCCCGCCTCGCTGGGGCTGAGCTAGATAGCCTCAGCAGGCATTATCCGTGCTGAATCTTTTCCATAAACCCAGAAAATTGAAATTCATCTCCGAAGAAGCGCTTCAGAGAACATGAAGGCGCAGCCCATACTGTTCCTATCCCTCTCTCCCTCCCCCCCAATAAACAACCCATAACACCAAATAACCACCAACAAAAACCCCCAACACCTCAACAACGAAAAACCTAACCCACAAACCACAACCCAACCAACAACTCCCCAAACAACCCACAAAACCAACCACCCCACAACATAACCAAAAACAAACATAAAAAACCACCAACCAAATAAAACTTACAACACCCACCTCACACCCTAACATAAACCAACGACCCTCAACAACCAACCATCACATCACAACAACCAACCACCCCACTGACAACCACCCCACCCCAAACAACCCCACGTGATCCCTGGTTTCCCTCAACATCATCTACCCCACGTGATGCCATGCCCCCTCCCCCAATAACCCCACGTGATTCTCCCCACACCAACCCCACGAGATACTCCCCAACCCCCCCCTCCCCACCCCACCCACAACTCCAACTATAACCCCCCCACCTAAACCCCCCCAACCCCCCCACCCCCCCATAACCCCACAAGCTATCCTCCCCCCTCCCCTCGCCCCAAGAACTCCCAAGTTGTTCCTCGGTTTTTGTTCTTCATAACAATTGCCTCCGGGGAATTGCAAGAAGGTATCTCCCTACACATACCTTTTATCTTTTTTTCTTTTCTTTTTTACCTTCTCTTTCAACCCGTGCCCCAAATATTGGATAGGTTTTCCCCCCCCCTCCAGATTTCCCCCCCCCCCCCCTTCCCCCCCTCCCCTTTCTCTCCGCCCCCCCACCCCCCCCCCCCCCCCCGTCCCCCGCCCCCAGTCCCTGATCTCTGATATTCCCCCATTAACTCTCAATGCCCCTAGATCTCTGATATCCTAATAACATTTTTTTTTCCTTTTTTGGTTCCTCTCTTTTTTTTTTTGTTCCCCCACTTCCCCATCCATCCCCTTTAATCCTCTCTCCTACTCTTTATTAATTCTGTCTTTTCCTTTATTCCCCTTCCTTTTTCTTCCCAACCGTTCTTTCTCCCCGTTGCTTTAGTTCTCCTCCCTTCCTTTCCCTCTTTCTCTCCTACCCTCCATCTCGCTTCCCCTCCTCCCCTCCTTTCCATCCCACACTCTTCTCCTCCCTCTACTCTCCCTTTCCCCTTAACTCCCATTCCTATTTTTCTCCATCTCCCCTACCCTATTCCCCTCTTCTCCACCCCACCCCCCTCCTTTCTCCTTTCCTTTCAACCCTAATAAGTTCTTACACTCAACTTTGTCCTAACTAAAATCCAAACTACCCCCCCCCCCCCCCCCCTCCCCCCCCCCCTAACCCTAAAACCGCCCCCCCTGCCCCCCACCCCCCCCCCCCAATCCTCCTACCCCAAACATCCCTCCTCCTTCCCCCAGGACCTCCCCCATCCCCCCCTCCCTCTCCCTACCTTCCTCCCCATGCCTCCTATGCCTCTGCTCCTCATTCCTTCCTCCTTTTGCCTTCTGCCTCCTTTTTCTCCTTCCCTCCCCTGCCTTTCCTTAATCCTTACCTCTCCTCTATCAATACCTCCCTCCCCCCCACCCCCCCCCCCCCCCTTTCCTCTTTTCTTTTCCCCTCCCTCCGTCTCACCAGCCATCCTCACTCTCTATCATCTTTTCCCTCTCTATCTCACTGTGGTACTAACTGTTTCTAACTACCTTGGTACCCTGTTCTTCATAATAGCTGCAGCACTCGTGTTCTTGTTGACTCATGCAATGAATTGTTGCAACCTCTCTTTTGTTTTGTTTTTTCTTCCTGCTTCGTCTTCGAGTTGGGGAGAAAGTAGATTAAGTGGGTGGTACTATTCTTGCATGCATATTGCAGATTTTTTTTCTGTTTTGTAAAAGATATAGATAGAAAATGATAAGAATGATGATAATGAGATTAATGATAACCATAATGATGATCATATGAACGGTATTCGTAAATAACAAAAATATTGATGATAATAAAATTGATAATGATAACAAGATCACGAATAACAGTAACAGTTATCATCCATTTTGTTTTCGTTATTATCTTTTTTATCATTGCCACTATCATAATAACAACTATCATTGCTATAATCATTATTATCATTATCATGATTTCACCATTTTTATCAATATCATCATAGTAAATGATTAGAAATAAAGAAATTATGAAATAAAAGAATAAGAAAAAGAAAAGAAATAAAGATATAAAAATGATAATGATGAAGGTAATAATAATGAGTAGAGTAAAAGTGATAATAAAAAAGAGTAATGATAATAGTAATAATAACGATAATCATAATGATAACAATAAAAATAACACTGATTATATTTATGATCATAATGATTGTAAGAATAATAATAGTAACAATAATAAGAATAATAATGATACTGAAAATTATAATGATAACAACAAAGCTAACACCAACAACAATAGTGATAATGAGGATATTGATAATAATAGTAGTAGTAATAAAAATAGCATTAATAATGATAATGATGATGATGAAGAAGAAAATAATGATAACTATATTACTACCACTACTGAAAAATGATGATTATAATAACAATAAGGATAATAAAGATGATAAAGATACTAATGATGACAATGGTAATAAAAATAATAATAATGAAAATAATGATAAAAATGATAACACTGAAAAAATGTTAAAAATGATAATACTGAAAATAATGATAAAAATGATTATGATAAGGATAACAATAGTAACAGTGAGGATAACAATAGCATTATCATTGTTCTTATTCTTATCATTGTGCCTAGGCGACGTTCAATATCGAAAACAAATAATGAGACGAAATAAAAATATTGATAAACTAAAAACATCTACATGCTAAAGCCTATTGTAAACCCACTAGTTATTAATTGCCTTTGTCTCTTCATAATCGGCTCACGAAGACACCTTTTATCATTTTCATTTATTTTCCTAGATCTTGATAATGATGATGTAGTTTTCATGATAGGAAAGGTATAATATTATTTGAAATCAAGGAAAGATTGACACGTGTGAATATAAATGGAATATATTGTAAAGAGTCTTTTGCAGACAACAGTAAACTTTTGCATTGTATTGCAACTGCACGTGACTAAATCTTTTATGAAATATCAACATATAAACACGAAAAAAAAAAATAAAAAAAAACAAAATAAAAAAAAAAAAAAACAGTATTAACCAACAGGTAGCACAAGATATTATGGTTTATATATATATTATAAAATTGAAAAATCTTATCATGCACTATATATGACTGAGGTTTAATTCCTTATCATTTTACGTGTTAAATAACAGTTACAACCAATTAAAGAAAGATAACTATAACAGTTTATAAGTTAACAGCCATGAACTTTATACAGTGGAAAAACATGCAATGTGAATACAGGGCATTAAAAATACAAATGATAATGTCTTAGAAAACGCCATACTTAGGTAAATAATGTTAATTCTAATCCACATCTTTCTCTTCTCACCTTCTCTCCCTCTGTCCTTTTCTTCCTCAATTTTATTTTTTTTTTTTTTTTTTTTTTTTTCTTTCTCTTTCTTTCGCCTCCTTCCCCCTAATTTTCCTGTCTTTTCTTCCTCTTTTTTTCCACCCTTTGTCTTCTCTCTTCTTCCTCTCTCCTCTTCCTCCCTTCCTCCTCATTTGTCCTCCTCCTTCCCCCCTTCGTCATCTTCATTCGTTCTTTCTTTCTTCCTCCTCTTCCCTCATTCCCCTCCTCTTCTCCTCTCCTCCTCATCCTCTTGTTTTCCTATTTTCTACATCTCCTACTTCCCCTTCTCCCTTCCCTCCTCATCCTTCTCCTCTTTTCAACACACCTTTTCTTTCATCACCTTCTCTTCCCTACTCTTCCTCCTGCTTCCATAATACCTTCCTGTAATCCTCAACTATTCCTCCTCACCCCTTCCATATCTTTCCCTTCCCTTCCCTTCCTCCTCCTCCTCCTCCTTCCCCATCCGCACCTCTTCCCTTCTCCTTCCCCCATCCCCATCTCGTCCTCTTCCTCCTATTCTTCCTCTTCTTCTTCCTCCTATTCCTTCACTTCTTCTTCCTCCTATACCTTCTCTTCTTCCTCCTCCTATTTCTTCTCTTCTTCCCCTGCTTTCTTCCTCCTCCTACTCCTTCCTCTCCATCCCTTTCTCCTCCTTCTTCCTTCTTTCCTCCTTCCCCTTCCTCCTCCTCCTCCTCCTCCTCCTCCTCCTTCCTCCCTCCTCCCCCTCCTTTCACCATCCGTCCTTCCTTCCTCATCCCCTTATTATCGCCCTCCTCCCCCTCCTCCTCTTCCTCTCTTTCTCCTCCTCCCTCCTTCTTCTCCCTCACCGCCCACTCCGTTTTTTTCCTTTTTCCTCCCTTACCTATACCTCCGCTTTCCCCTTCTCCTCTTTACTCCCACCCTTCCTCCTACTTGCTCTTTCTCCCCCCCTTCTCCTCCTCCCTCGTCCTTCTTTTTTCCTCTTCCTTCTTTCCCCTCCCTCTTACCTTCCCTCTCCTTTCCCCATTCCCCTGCCTTTCCTCCTCCCCTCCCCCGCCCCTCCTCTCCCTCCTACCTCTTTTTCCACCTCCCTTCTTGTCTTCCTCCTCCCCTCCCTCCCCTCCTCATCCCTCCTCATCCTCCCTTCCCTTCCGCTACCCCTCCGTCCTCCTCCTTCTCCTCTTCCTCCCCCGCCTCCCCTCCTCCCTCACTCCTCCTTCCCTCCTCATCATCCTCAGCCTCCTCCCCCTCCTCTCCTCTTCCTTCCCCTCCTCTTCCCTATCCCGCCCCTCCTACCTCCCTCATACCTCCTTCCATTCCCCCCACCCGTCCCATCCCTCCCTCCTCCTCCCCCCTAACGCCTTTCTCCCCTCCCCTACCCCGCCGCAGACCGTGCACACTCCAGCTACTGGTTCTTTTCCTTCTTTGACACTTGCCCGTGTGTGTCCCTGTCCGTGCGGTAGGTTGATGTATACTCGGTTCCCTGCCGCCGACCGCCAGCTCCAGCGGAGTCGGGGCAGGCCATCCGTCGGGCCTCCTCCCCTCTCCCCTCGCCCGCCAGCCGTGCGAGGGCTCCTTTCCTCCTACTCCTTCCTCCGACCCCTTGACGCGCCCCCTCCTCACACGATTCTCCTTTCCTAGCCTCTCCCCACCCCTCGTATCCTCCTCCCTCCCCTTTCCTCCGGTCCTTGTCCCCCTCCATCCGTCCCTACGGTGGGGGACCCCTCCTCATCTTCTCCCTCCTCCTCCCTACCTCCTCCTTCGTCCACCTCCTCCATGTTTTAAGCTCTACTCCCGCCTTCCCGTTCCCCCTCCCGTTGTCCTCCATCTCCCCTCCTTCACTCCGCCGTCCTCATCTTCTCCTCCTAATCCTTCCCCCTCTCGTTTCGCATCTCCCTCTCGCCTGCCCTCTCCCTCCTCCTCCCTCTCTCTCCCTCCTTCCTTATCTCCCTCCGTCCTTCGCCCACCCGTTATCCTCCCTCTGACCCTCTCCCCGCCGTCCCTCCTCCTTTCTTTTCTCCCGCCATCCTCCTTCTCCACCCGTCATCCCTCTCCTCGTCCATCTTCTCCTTCAAACATCCCTCTCCTCCTCCTCGCTCCTTCCTCTTCCTCCCTTTCCCCGTCCGCCCTCGCTCCCCCCTCCTCCTCCCGCCTCCACTCCGGCCGCCTCCTCCTCCCCTCCTACGCCCCCAGCTCCATCTTCTCCCTCCTCCTCCTTCCTCCTTCCTCCTTCCTCCTCCCTCCTCCTTCCCTCTCCTTCCCCTTCTCCTTTTCTTCCTCCTCCCTCTCTCTCCTCCTCCTCCTTCCCCCTCGACTTTCTGTCTCACTGCCGCCGGCCCCCTCAGCCGACCCCCCATCCCACCCGCCTCCATCCACCTCCTCACATGCCTCCTTTCATACCCCATCTCCCGTTTCCGCCTCCTTCCGCCGCCATCCCCTCCTCCGCCCTCCCTCCTCCTCCTCCTCTCCCCACCCTCCACCTCGCTGTACTCTGATGTCCATTAGTATTTTGTTCGTACCCCGCACTAGCCACGCCAAGAACTAGGTTGATTCTCGATTGCGCCTGACACCTTTGCAGGGTTGCCTTTGGAAGTCGTTGCGCGCTGGATCAAATTAGTTGGAGAAATCCAGGGTAAGAGGGGGGAGGGAGATGTTTCTGGGAGGAGAGAGAGAAGAGAGGAGAGGGAGAGAGGGAGGGGGAGGGATTGAGGTAAGGATGAGACAAGAGAGAGTGGGAGGGGTGGGGGTTGGGGGGGAAGGAGGAGAGAAAGAGGGAGAGCGTGAGGGAGTGGGGAGGCGAGGAAGAGGAGAGAGGATGGTGGGATGAGGGGGGGGAGGGGAGTAGGGAGAGGAGGAGAGAAGAGTGTGAGGGAGAGAGGAGTGTGCTGGAAGAAGGTGACGGGAATAGACGAGAGGGAGGGCGGGGGTTGTGGGCGGATGGGAACGGGGAGGGGGAGAGAGGGAATGTGAAAGAAGAGGGGGAGGGGGAGGGATGGGAACAGGAAAGGGGAGGGGAAGGAAGGTGAAGAAGAATGTGGGTAGGGAGGGCTGGAAAGGAGGGTTGATAGGGGGAGGGATGGGAACAGGAGGGGGAAGGGGGAGGGATGGGTACAGAAGGGAGGGAGGGCGAGGGGGAGGGATGGGAACAGGAGGGGGGAAGGGGAGGGATGGGAACAGGAGGGGGGAGGGGGAGGGATGGGAACAGGAGGGGGGAAGGGGAGGGATGGGAGCAGGAGGGGTAGTGGGAGGGTTGGGAACAGGATAGGGGGGGGGAAGAATGGGAACAGGAGAGGGGAGGAGGGAGGGATGGGAACAGAAGGGGGATAGGGGGAGGGATGGGAATAGAAAGGGGGTAGGGGGAGGGATGGGAACAGGAAAGGGGAGGGGAAGGATGGGAAGAAGAGTGGGTAGGGGGAGGGATGGGAACAGGAGGGGGAAGGGGGAGGGATGGGAACAGAAGGGAGGGAGGGCGAGGGGGAGGGATGGGAACAGGAGGGGGGAGGGGGAGGGATGGGAACAGAAGGGGGAGGAGGGAGAGGGATGGGAACAGAAAGGGGATAGGGGAAGGGATGGGAACAAGAGGGGGTAGAGGGATGGGAACAGAAGGGGGGAGGGGCGGGGGGCGGGGGGGCGTGAGAGAAGGGAGGAGTGCGTTGATCCTTCTCTTTAACAATAGCACCGCTGGAATTGGAACAATCCATTATCTCGAGGCCCCGTTGTGATGGAGAGGGACGCGAAGACTGCTCCTCTCGACGGCCTTCGATGAGCTGGACACCTCCTACTCCTCTTCTTCTTCCTCTTCTTCTTCTTCCTCCTCTTCTTCTTCTTCCTCTTCTTCTTCTTCTTCTTCCTCTTCTTCTTCTTCTTCTTCCTCTTCTTCTTCTTCTTCTTCTTCTTCTTCTTCTTCTTCTTCCTCTTCTTCTTCTTCTTTTTCTTCTTCTTCTTCTTCTTTTTCCTCTTCGTTTTCTTTCTCCTCTTCTTCTTCTTCTTCCTCTTCTTCTTCCTCTTCTTATTCTTCCTCTTCTTCTTCCTCTTCTTATTCTTCCTCTTCTTCTTCCTCTTCTTCCTCTTCTTCTTTTTCTCCTTCTTCTTCTTTTTCATCTTCTTCCTCTTCTTCTTCTTCTTCTTTTCCCTCTTCACCTTTGCCTCGTATGCTCCTTCTCTTTATTTTTTTCTCTTTCTCCTTCTTCTCTTCTTTTCGTCTTCTTTTTTTCGCTCTCCTTCTGCTTCTTCTTTTTCCTCGTCCTATCCTCTCCACCTTTGCCTAGTCTGCTCCTTCTCCTTATTTCTCTCTCTCTCTCTTCTCCTTCTCTTCATTTTGTGTCTTTTTTTTTCCGACCCCTCATTCTCTCTCTTCCTCTTTTTCCTCCTCTTATCCTTCTCTTCTTTGCTCTCTCCACCTTATCCTTTTTTTATTCTTCTGCTCCTCATATTTTCTCTCTCCTCCTCCTGCTCCTTCCCTTTCTCTTCTTCCGTCTCTTCATTCCGTTTCTTTATTTTTCTCCTCTTCCTCCTTCTTTTTCTCATCCTCCTTTACCTTCTTCGTGTCTTTCTCCTTTTTCTTCGTCTCTCTCCATCCTCCTCCTTTTAACCCTTTTCTCTTGTTCTTCTTCCTTCTCTCCCCCAGTTCTTCCTCCTTGTCCTTTATCTCCACCTCCTACCCTTTTTTCTACTCCTTGTCCTCCTGCTCTTCTTTCTCTTCCTCCCCTTCCCTCTCCCTCTCTTC
>NW_028234428.1:29880920-29883420 GCF_977035675.1 Penaeus japonicus
AGGAGGAGAAGGAAGATGGAGGAGGAGGAAGAAGGAGGAGGAGGAGGAGGAGGGAGGAGGACGGGTCCCCCACCCGGAGGATGGAGGGGGAAGGAGGAGGAAAGGGGAGGGAGGAGGAGAGAGGGAGAGGAGGAAGAGAAGGAGGAGGGGGAGGAGGAGGAGTAGGAGGAAGAAGAGGGAGAGGGAGGAGGACGGATGGGTAAGAAGGAAGAACAGAGAGGAGAAAGGGAAGGGGGAGGAGGAGGGAGGAGGAGGAGGAGTAGGAGGAGTAGGAGGAAGAGGAAGAGGAGGGAGGAGGACGGGTGGGGGAAGGAGGAGGAGGGAGGGATAGGGAGGAGGAGGAGAAGGAGGAGGAGGAGGGGAGGAGGAGGAGGAGGAGGAGGAGGGAGGAGGAGGAGGAAGAGGAGAAGGAGGAGGAGGAGGGGGAAGGAGGATGAGGAGGGATGAGGAGGGAGGGGGGAGGAGAAGGGAGGGGGAAGGAGGAGGAGAGAGGGGGAGGAGGAGGAAAAGGAGAAGGGGAAGGAGAGGGAAGGAAGAGGGAGGGGAAAAAAGGAAGAGGGAGGAGGAGAAAGTAGGAGGAAGGGGGAAGAAGGAAAAGGAGGAGGGAGGGAGAAGGAGGAGGAGGAGGAGGAGGAGGAGGAGGAGGAGGGAGGAGGGCGGATGAGGAAGGAGGACGGATGGTGAAGGAGGAGGAGGAGGAGGAGGAGGAGGAGGAGGAAGGAGGAGGAAGAAGGAAGAAGAAGGAGGAAGAAGAGAAGGAATAGGAGGAGGAGGAAGAGAAGAAATAGGAGGAGGAAGAAGAGAAGGTATAGGAGGAAGAAGAAGTGGAGGAATAGGAGGAAGAAGAAGAGGAAGAATAGGAGGAGGAAGAGGACGAGAAGGGGATGGGGGAAGGAGAAGGGAAGAGAGGCGGATGGGGAAGCAGGAGGGAGGAGGGCGGATGGGAAAGGAGGAGGAGGAGGAAGGGAAGGGAAGGGAAAGATATGGAAGGGGTGAGGAGGAAGGTATGGAAGAGGAGGAAGAGTAGGGAAGAAGAAGGTGATGAAAGAGAAGGTGAAAGAGGAGAAGGATGAGGAGGAAGGGAGAAGGAGGAGATGTAGAAAACAAGAAGGATGAGGAGGAGGGGAATGAGGGAAGAGGAGGAAGAAGAAAGAGGATGAAGAGAGAGGGGGAAGGAGGAGGACAAATGAGGAAGGAGGAAGAGGAGGAGGAAGAAGAGGAAGAAAATTAGGAGGATGGAGGCGAAAGAAAGAGAAAGTAAAAAAAAAAAAAAAAAAAAAAAAAGAGGAAGAAAAGGACAGAGGGAGAGAAGTGAAAGAGAAAGATGTGGATTAGAATTACATTATTTACCCTAAGTATGGCGTTTCTCCTAAGACATTATCATTTGTATTTTAATGCCCTGTATCTCACATTGCATGTTCCACTGTATAAAGTCACTGGCTGTTAACTTATAACTGTTATAGTTATCTTTCTTTAATTGGTTGTAACTGTAAAACGTAAAATGATAACGGAATTAACTCAGTCATATATAGTGCAGATAAGATTTTTCAATTATAAATTATATAAACCATAATTCTTGTGCTACCTGCTTGTTAATCTGTTTTTTTGTTTTTTTTTCGTGTTTATATGTTGATATTTCATAAAAGATTTAGTCACGTGCAGTTGCAATACAATGCAAAAGTTTACTGTTGTCTGCAAAAGACTCTTTACAATATATTCCATTTATATTCACACGTGTCAATCTTTCCTTGATTTCGAACAATATTACACCTTTCCTATCATAAAATTTGTATCGTCATTATCAAGATCTAGGAAAATAAAGGAAAATAATAAAAGGTGTCTTCTAATAATTGTATACGTGAGCCGATTATGAAGAGACAAAGACAATTAATAACTGGTGGGTTTACAATAGGCTTTAGCATGTAGATGTTTTTAGTTTATCAATATTTTCATTTCATCTCATTATTTGTTTTCGATATTGAACGTTGCCGAGGCACAATGATAAGGATGAAAACAATGATAATGCTATTGTTATCCTCACTGTTACTATTGTTATCCTTATCATAATCATTTTTATCATTATTTTCAGCATTATCATTTTTATCATTTTTTCAGTGTTATCATTTTTATCATTATTTTCAGTATTATCATTTTTATTATCATTGTCCTCATTACTATCTTTATCATCTTTATTATCATTATTGTTATTATCATCATCATTTTTAGTAGTGGTAGTAATATCGTTATCATTATTATCTTCATCATCATCATTATTATTATTAATGCTATTTTTTATTACTACCACTACTATTATTATTAATATCCTCGTTATCATTGTTGTTGTTGGTGTTAGCTTTCTTATTATTATTATAATTTTCAGGATCATCATTATTCTTTTTATCGTTAATATTAATATTCTTGCAATCATTATGATCATAAATATAATCAGTGTTATTATTATTGTTATCATTATAATTATCATTATCATTACTCTTTTTTA
>NW_028234428.1:29915920-29917069 GCF_977035675.1 Penaeus japonicus
ATAAGTCTAATCGTTCTGATGATACTGATGATGGCACTAACTAGGTTGCTAATGATGATTAATGATAATAGTTAATGATATATAGTGATAATAGAAGTAATGATAATACTCAATAATAACAGTGATGAGGTTCATCATGATTAATAATAAGGGCCAGTAAAAATAATGGATTGTTCGAAGTAATGATTATAAGGAAATAATAATGATGATAAATTAATCGATAAATGTAGATGATATATAAATAATGATAATAGTAACATAATTATGCTTAGAATGTGTTCGTGTGTGTGTTTAATATCGAAGGAGAGATTGAGGGTACGAGTGAGAGAGAAATGATGCGAGAGGTGAGTGGCGAGAGATGGGTGGATGGCTGGTGGAAGAGAGAGGGGACATAAGTTGTGGAGGAAAGTGATGAGAGAATATGATGAGAGAGAGAGAGAAGTGAGGGAGGAAAAGAGGAGAGAGTGAGAGAGCAGAAGAGAGAAGAGAGAGAGATGTCTCGAGAAGATGAGGAGATGAGAGAGAAGAGAGTGATGACGAGAAGTGAAAGAGAAGATGAAGGTAGAGAGAGAGAGAGAGTGAGATGAGCGATGAGTGATGAGGATGAAGAGTAGAGAGGATGGAGGTTAGGAGAAAGAAGAAAGAGTTTTGAGAGGAAGAGTGTTAGATTAGATAAGAAAAACTAAAACAAAAAACGAGGGAAGGAGAGGAGAAATAGAAAAACGGACAGAGGATCGAAGACAGACAGACCCACCAATTGGACAATATAATAGAGAGAAAGCTACAAGACTCGGAAGAAAGCGAGAGCGGGAGCAAGAAAATTGATATCTTTCGCCTTAGTTTGAGTTCCTTGATCCAGATGTTCGAAAGGAGTGAGAAGATGCATAGATGGATGATGAGAATCCTTATGAGCATTTTCTGGATCGCTAAACCATATGACAAGACAAGCAGAAGAGAGGTTCTGGAATGGTTGTGAGTAATGCTTCCTCCTTGAAATACGCGGAAAGAGGAAAGAATTTATGAAGCGTGCAGGGATGATGATGGAGGGAGGTGGTGAGTGGGAAGTGAGGGAGGGGTGGATGAGGAAGGGAGGATGGGAGGATGGGAGGAAGAGTGGTGTGAGAGGAGGGTGAGGAGGAAGAGAAGGGG
>NW_028234428.1:29922169-29924669 GCF_977035675.1 Penaeus japonicus
ACAAAATCCTTTTTAATTCATAGACCTTTACAGTGATATTATCATTTTGAAACAATTGAGAATTTGTAATTAAGCTAATTATGTATGTGGATTAAGGGAATTATGATATCCTAAAATAATTTATTCTATTATTTTGCGCTTAACCATTTGGCGCCAGGAAAATACACGCTGCTATTGTTTTTTTCATTCCTTATCTTCTCTTTCTCTTCTCTTCTCTTCTCTTCTCTTCTATTCTATTATATTATATTCTTAGATTGCTTTTAGACATTAAGGGGTTAATTACTAAGACTCCCTGACCTTTGCTGTTTACCCATTCTATTACTTTTATTAATATCATTGCTGTTATTTTCCGATCATTCTTGTTGTGGTTGTTATTGTCATCGTCATTATTAGTATCTTTACTATTACTGAAGACTAATAATGATAATGATAATGATAGTGATGATAGTGATAATCATAACAACAAATACAATGATAATAGCGATAACAATATCAATAACAACAATATTTCTTTTAACTAATGATAGTGATGATGATCATTATAGTATTATTACTAATCATAATCAGATTAATAATGATGATGATGTCGATGATGATGATAATGGTAATAATAATGATAATAACAATAATAGTACTACTACTACCACTACTATTGATAATGCTAATAATAATGACAATGATGATAATGATAATGATTGCGATAATAATGATGATAATATAAATAAGGCTAATGATAATGATAATAATAACAATGATAATAGTAATTAAAACAAATAAGAAAATTCAACGAATGAGCTAACTAAGCTATATATTTCCCAGACTTTCATCCAGCTCTTTGAATGTAACTCTTATGATGATAAAAGAAAAAACAGTTTTTTTTTTCTTCTTTTTTTGAGTCCATTCCCCTCTCCGGATTTTTCCCTTCATTGAATAAAGGGGTAAAAGTAGCACTGAGTACACATTTTCCTTGCATAACATTAGCAATTTGATAGCAACACGACATTTACAACTTTATAAATGGCCAAGGCATTGCACGAGAATTATTTTTAAGGTCGACTAATCGTTAGTAATTCAGAGTAAGTAAGTACTCTCCATGGAGTACTTACTGTGAAAGGAGTAGATTTTTCACCATGTTAAGTACTGTTGCCAGAGACTTTCCGCCTTTCTTTTTTAAACTAAATTCAAATGACTTTCCTGAGTGTGTATACTTTGCACTTGTTATCTTGTATAAAGAAACTTACTGACGATGTTCTTAGTTGGAGTAATTTTTTGACTCGAATATCAAATAACGTAAGTAATTGATTGCATTTATATGTGTAAAAAAACAACGATTTATATACATGAATCTATGAATATAATGCATTTGGCCACAAGAACAAAGTCTGTTTTGTCGGACATGATATTCGAAAATATGATAAAATACATTACATAAAAGAATAATAAAAAAAATAAAAGCATCACAGATAGCAATGCAAGAAAATAAATGTATCAGGAACACGGAACCAAATCCAAAACAGTTTCCAAAAACACGAGATATCTATCAGCCTCAAGCTCTATATACCATTAGAAGGAATGCACAAAACCCGATTTTTATCAACTGCTTTAATAAGCGATATATACATAATGGGTTGGTCTCCCATAACCTAAGTAACATGCCCATGGAAACAAACTTACACGATATATATAAATATATATATATATATATATATATATATATATATATATATATATATATATATATATATATATATATATATATATATATATATATATATATATATATATTATATATATATATGTATATATATATATATATATATAATATATATATATATAATATATATTATAATATATATATATACATATATATATATATATATGTATATACATATATTTATATGTAATATATATATATATATATATATATATATATATATATATATATATATATATATATATGTGTGTATATGTATGTTGTGTGTGTGTGTGTATATATATGTATGTATATATATGTATATATATATATATATATGTAATTATATATGTATATATATATGTATGTATATATATATATATATATATATATATATATATATATATATATATATCCATATGTGTGTGTGTGTGTGTTTATGAGAGTGTATGAATATGCATACACACACACACACACAGACAAACACACACACGCATTATTTTCATCATCAATATAATATTTTTTCCTTATCAGTATGGCGATAGTTGTAATCTTATTACTACTGTAGTTAATATCAAATAAATATCTTACTGTGATAAGATTTCATATCATTAATAGAAACATACTTATCAATATAGAAATGACGATAATATATCAAACAAATACACCAAAAGGGGAACAACAACATGAAATAAATACCATAGAAAGAATTTAAAGTCGGAAATAGAACACAGAGAAAAATCTTGTGAAAGATTTTTATAATTACCAGGTAATCGTGATTGTGACTTTTGATGTTACTGTTGTTTT
>NW_028234428.1:29937169-29939669 GCF_977035675.1 Penaeus japonicus
AGGAGGAATGGGGAGGGGGAGTGGGGAATGGGGAGGGGTTGGGGGCGGAAGGAGGAACGGGGTGAGGTGGAGGAGGGAGGTGCGGGTAGAGGTAGAGGTAGAGGTAAAGGTCAACATAATGCGAAGAAAAGGGGCGGTGGATAGGGGAGAACGGGAAGGAATGGCGTGGAGGAAGGAAAAGGAAGAAGAAGGGAAGAAGTGAAAGAAAGGGAGGAGTTATTAAGGTAAAAGTAGGACGGATGATAGATAGAGGAAAGGAGAGGAGGAAGAAAGAGGAGGCAGGGGTAATGTAAAAGGCATATGTAGGGGGAATGGATAGAGTATATAGGAGGGTTTAAAAGGGGCATGCAAGGGTGAAAGAAAGAAGTATGAAGGGGGAACGATAGGGCGAGAGGGTAACAATCATATCGACGAAAATATATCAGAATGGTTCACCTCCCCTCGCCCACGAGAAGGACAAGGAAAGGGCGAGTTGAATTCGGGAATGCATTTCGTATTCAAGTTCTCGTGTAGGTGATATCATACCTCGATTATTGAATGTCGGCTTTGTGTTTAGGCTGTTGTTTGGCCTTTACTGAACGCGCGTGGACGTTTGCCTTTTCTGGAAGTTAAATAGAACATTGGGTACTAATAATAACAGTAACGTATCATCAAAAAGCTTATGCTTATGAGTTATGCTTCAGCGTATGTGTGTTTGTGTGTATGTAGTGTATATGTGTCTTAGTGAGGATGTCTGAACATGTGCATTTGATAAATGGTCTGGGTGGATGTGCGTGTGTGCTAGTGAGTATGCAAGAACGATATTGCGCAAGTGAGTACAGGCCAGTTTGAGTTAGTCAGAGTACATGTCAGTGTGCGTCTAATAGAAAGTAAACGCAAGTGAACGTGTTTTATGGAGTGTCCACTACACTGCTGGCGTTGTATCAGCAATCCACAACGCTTTTACACTGTACCGAGCGAGAGCGAAATGGATCGTATTCAATTACTAGCAGGCGGGGGAGAGAGAGAGAGAGAGAGAGAGAGAGAGAGAGAGAGAGAGAGAGAGAGAGAGAGAGAGAGAGAGAGAGAGAGAGAGAGAGAGAGAGAGAGAGAGAGAGAGAAAGTGTAGGAAATCCTGCTCTATTTTTAAGTTACACGCTGAACACGCTCTCACTCTTACCCTCCTCATGCCGGCTAATCGGATGCTGACCCTTATTCATGCACTTACAGAGCACTTATGCCCCTTTTTCTCTCTCTTTTTTCATTGTGAACAGGAAGGGCAGATATGGATACTTCGGGAGATGAATGCTACAGTTATTGTTTGTGATGTTGCTATTATTATTCCGATACTGTTTGTATTACATTACTACTGTTAGTACTACTGTTGCTATCTTGGATGATGGATACTTCTGTTATTGCTAGTAATACTGCTGTTATTAATACAGTACTACTGTTATTAAAATTACTGCAAATGTAACTCCCACAACTGTCATTACCAGCAAGACTTTTTGTTACTGATAATCTTATTTTTCATTTGTTCTTTTTATCATTTCTTGACTTCTAACATTCATTTCTGGTTATTCCTCTTTTTGTTTCTGCTCTCTCTCTCTCTCTCTCGTTCTTTCCATATTATTTTTCGCACTATATGTGACGGTCCTTTCTAGTGTTACAGAAGCTCTGCATGCAGCCAGTTAGTTTGTCATATATTTTTGTATAACCATTCCGTTTTTATTACACCTGTGTATGTGTTTATCTGTTGATTTCTTAGTGTATGTGTGTGTGTTTACACGCGAGACAACCCATATGTACGTGCTTATATATGCCTCTGTTCATTTCAATAAAAGTATAATCGAATAAATAATTCCTGTGTTTCCGTTTTTTTTGTTTTTTTTTTCTTTGTATTACACCCCTGTATCCATTCATTAACATATTCTAGCAATATGCGTCACGTCACCCTAAGTCTTCAGTCCTTCTTTATAAAATGAAATGAATAATGCTTAAATTTTGTGGTTACTTTTAGTTCTCAATTTTTTTCACAATATCACGTGTATTTGGAAACAGTATATGTATGAATGGTTAAAGGATGGAAGGGGAAATAGGGGAAAGGATGGAAAGGGAAATATATTAGTGTGTTCGGTTTATCATTATAATTGTTTGAGAAGTGTCTGTTTATTTCTTTATTAGAGATAAAGACCATAATTTGGATCCCTATTATTGCTTCTCGTTATTCTAATTTTCCATAATGATGCATGCAGTTATTCTCAGGACTTAACTTCTCACAATACATGTCACATTTGTAACTAAATTCCTTTTAAAATTTCAATAACGACAAGAAGCCTATATCGTAGAATCTAAATGAGTTTTATACCATCTATCGATGTACAACAACAGGTACAAAAAGAACATTTAATAGTACGAATGAAGTTTTAAAAGTACATTCTGACAACATGGATTCGGAGAAGAAAACTTTTCAATCTTTTGTTGTGGAAGAATTTGAAATGTTTATCTCCTCTCTGCAGAC
>NW_028234428.1:29944669-29947169 GCF_977035675.1 Penaeus japonicus
TACAACAAATCTAACACGATCGGTTTTAATGCCTATGTGATCCTGCCATGATAAGTCCGGGGAGACAATCATACCAAGATCCCGAAGTTTATGGACTGGATAGAGATCATTCGTGAACGGAAGCTGGTACAAATCCCTTAGGACTTTGTTTATGCAACATAAGATCAATTTTGTCCTCGTGAGGCATTATGTTATTTCTCATTGATCACTCAGTTAAGCTGTCTAAATCTCAGAAAAAAAGTCAGATAAAGACTGAGTGGTTTTGAAGATTCTGGTTTCATCTGTAAACAATCTCACAGTCGAATGTTTAACTCAGAGTTCCAGATCGTTCACAGACAGAATGAACAGGATGGGACCAAGTACGGTACCCTGTGGCACACCACTCCAGAAGGAACACTAACCATCTAGGACCATAAGTTGAATGTGGTCAGAAAGGAATTACTTAACTCAGCTGACAAACTCTCTGCTGAAACTATTTTGCAAGCTTTGGATACAGCAATTTGTGATCCACCTTACTATAGTCCAGATATACACTGCACTGCTTGCATTGTTTGTAAGACCTAGCAATGTGACATCAAAGAGACTGAGGATAACTTCTGGAAAGGAATCCATGCAGGCTATAATAAAGGATGTTGTTACCTTCAAACCTCCATAAACCTTAACGATGTGGGCTAACAGGTCCTCTGGACAAGACGCAGCTCGGTGACTGTCACCTTACTTATGTATGGGAGTTATGAAGGACTTCTTGTAGACACTGGGGACAGTGCCACAATTTTAAGACTCTGACCAGATGATCCTAATAGGCTCTGCAAGAACATCAACAAAGTTCTTGACCAAGATAGCCAGAACATCATCAGGACCACAAGATCTGACTTCATTTACTTAAGGATGTAATCACAGGTTAACTCAAACATGTAATCAGAGGAAGCTTTCTCGATTGAAGGTGATTCAAAGCTAGGAGACTGATCTTGTAGACGTCTGCCATAATCATTTTATAAGCCACTATCTTATTTTCCTTATCAAAAAGCTTGCTCTTACAATGGGTATGGACTTCGTCATAGCTGAAGAAGGACTAAGGATTCTTCTTTACCCTCTTAACAGCGTTGAGCTCCGTCCAATCCAGCTTGTTCGTGATATCCTCCTTTATATCATAACAATAGAGGTAGTTAGTCTCGATGTGTTCAGGGTTATTGTCTCTTCTCAACAGAGCATGTAGTTAAGCCTAAATTCTCCTATTCTTCTTCGAGGCATGGGGAAAACGTGGCTAGTCCGACTTAACCTGCTTTCTTGGTATACAGGACTCACATATATGGATTGGGTGAACGCCACAGGAAACTTAACCGAATGAATTTACCAAGAGCCTCGTAACCTGTCCATTGAAAGTCAAGGCACCTTAAGTCATCTGCATCAAACTCTGGCTTCCTCTCACTTAGCATATCAGCATTCAGGGTATTTAAAGCCAACATAATCTTCACAGTGTTGTAGTCAGACTAGTCCGAGTAACTTGAAAAGACATTTGTAATAAGGCGTCCGTTGTTCCACTTGAATATATCCAGAATGTCTCTTCTACGTGTTGGGATGTGAACTTACTGGTTAAGCAGATGATCAGACAAAGCTCAACAGTGCATTAGTTGATGAATGATCATCTTGTGTGCCGTCAAACAAGAGGCTACCTGTATCCTGCAATTCATAAGAATCATCATTCAACAATCTGATCCGATCCCTCATGAACTCAAGCGAAGCAGAATAACTAGTTGCTGTGCATCTAGGAGAACTGTAAACAAGAGTGATACACGTGTGTCAGAGTTTCATTGCAAGAAAAACCGGACACATAACCATCACTGCATGTCAGGCACTTGTGTGTGTGTGTGTGTGTGTGTGTGTGTGTGTGTGTGTGTGTGTGTGTGTGTGTGTGTGTGTGTGTGTGTGTGGATAGATAGACACACATCCACACACACACTTACACGATCCTCGATGCGGAATGTCAGCTCTCTGCTCGTTCAGCTGGAGGATTTATGGAAGCAGTGCATTTCCTTTGGGGCCAGCCACCCTCCGTCCCTCCTTTCCTTCCTTCCTTTCATTAAAACCACCCTTCCTTCTTCCTTCCCTCCCTCTAGCCCTCCCTCACTCCCTCTCTTCCTCCCGCTGCTCATTCCCTCACTCCTTCCCTCCCTCTCTCCCTCACTTATTCCCTCCCTCACTCACTCCTTCTCTTCCTCTCTTCCTCCCGCTGCTCTTTCCCTCTCTTCCTCACTCCTTCCCTCCTTCTATCCCTCACTTACTCCCTCACTCCCTCTCTTCCTCCCGCTGCTCTCTCCCTCTCTCCCTCACTCCCTCTCTTCCTCCCTCTGCTCTTTCCCTCTCTCCCTCACTCCTTTCTTCCCTCTCTCCCTCACTCCTTCCCTCCCTCTCTCCCTCACTTATTCCCTCCCTCACTCACTCCTTCTCTTCCTCTCTTCCTCCCGCTGCTCTCTCCCTCTCTCCCTCACTCCTTCCCTCC
>NW_028234428.1:29957169-29959669 GCF_977035675.1 Penaeus japonicus
GGAGAGGGGGAAGGGAAGAAACGGGAAGGAATAGGGAAGAGAAAGAGGGAGGAGGAAAGGAGAAAGAGGTGAGGGGGAAGAGAAGAAACGGGAAAGAATAGGGAAGAGAAAGAGGGAGGAGGAAAGGGCAAAACAACAGAGATTCGAAATTCCCTAAAGACAGATAACTTGCTTCCTGATTGCAGAGCAGGACGTGACTCAAGGCCGTGGTGCAGGCCGTTGAAGGCTGTTGCAAGCCACCTATGGAAGGGGGAACAGAAAGAGGAGGAGAAATTCGAAGGCAAAGGGGGGGAAAGAAGAGGAAAAGGAGGTAAAGGTGAGTTTAGAAAAGAAGTAAAACAGTGAAAGAGGAGAAGGAGGTACAGAAAAAAAGGAAAATGAGAAGAGACTCAAGATGGAAGAGAGGATAAGGAAGTAAGGGAGAATAAACCAAATAGAAATAGAAATGAAAATAAAAAGAGATGGAAGGAAAATAGGACAAGAAAAGAGGAAAAGAAAGAGAAGGAAAGAATTTAGAAAGCAGAAACGAGGAAGAATAGAAAGAGAAGATAGGAGTTTAGGAATACGAAAATAAGGGGAAGAGAAAGAGAAGGAAGGAATTTAGGAAGACAGAGAAAAAAGAGGAATAGGAGGAGGCAAAGGACGGATAAAGTAAAAAAAAAAATCAAAAAAAAAATGGAGTAAGAGGGAAACGTGAAGATGAAAGTCAGGAAGTGAAACAAAGGGAATACGTAAACGAAAGAATAAGAGAGAGAGAGAGAGAGAGAAGAGAAAAGAGGAGAAAGAAAAAAAATTATGTTGCAAGCTATTGAAAGCTGTTACAAGCCGTCTATAGGATACGCTCATACTCTTGGAAATAAGAAGAAGGTCGGAGAAGAAAAAAAACAAAGGGTGAAGAAAGAGGAGAGGAGGAAAGGAGGAGGAGAAAAGATGAAAGAAACGAAGAGTTGGAAGAGGGGTAGAGATAGACGAAGAAGAAGAGATAGAACAAGAGAGTAAGGATAATTGGAAGAGATTATAAAAAAAAAGAGAGAGAAAAAAAAAAAACTAACAAGAAAAGGCTAAAAAAAAGATAATGATCACAGGATATTTATCCAAGACTATGGAATTTCAAGTGTCCTCCCCCCCTTCCCCCTCCCGTTCCCCTCCCCTCTCTCCACTATCCTTGTCCTTCCCTTCCCTCTACCTTTTCTTTGTCCTCAGTTCTCATCTTCATCTATTCTCTCTTTCTCCCTTTTACACTATCCCCTCTATCCCACCTCCTCTCCCTTTCTCTTCTTCGTATTCCACTCTTCCCCCCTCCCTCTTTCTCTTCGGCTTTTATCTACCCTTTCTTCCCCATCTCTCTTCCAATTTATCTCCTTTTTCTTTCTTTCTGTTCCTTCTCTTTCCCTACTTTCTTCCTCTCTCTTCTCCCCTTCCTTCCATCTCCTTCATCTCCCCTCCCCTTTTCCTTCCGCTTCTCCTTTCCTCTCCCATTCCTCTTCTCCCTTCCCCTCCCCTCCCTCTCCTCCACTTCCCCTTTCCCTTCCCCTTCCCCTTTCCATTCTTCTCCCTCTCTCCCCCTCTCTCCTCCCTCCTCTTCTCCCTCCTCTCCTCCCTCCTCACCCCCATTCCCCTCTTCTCCTCCTCCCCTCCTCTCTCCTCTCTCCCCTTTCCCCCTCTTTCCCTATCCTCTCTCTCCCCTCCTCTCCTCCCTTCCCCCTCCCTCTCTCCCCTCCTCTTTCCTCCTCTCTCCTCCTCCTCTCCCTCCCTCTCCTCCTCTCCCCTCCTCTCCCCCTTCCCCTCTCTCCCTCCTTTCTCCCCTCCCCTCCCTCTCCCTTCCCCCCTCTTCTCCCCTCCTCTCCCCTCCCTCTCCCTCTCCTTCCCTCCTTTCCATTCCTCCTCTCCCCTCCCTCCCTCTCCTTCCACATCCCCTTTCCCTTCCTCTTCCTCCCTCCCTCCCCTCCTCTCCCCTCCTCTCCCCTCCTCTCCCCTCCCCTCTCTACCTCTCTATTAGGCACGTCGCGGTAAAACGAGCCGGTAAGGGAGTCTCAAGAGTGCAGCTTTGAAACGTGAGTGCTTGAAGAGAAGAGAGAGAGAGAGAGAGGGGGGGGATGAAAGAAAGGAAGAAAGAGAGAAGGGAGGAAGAGAGAGAGAGTGAGAGAGAGAGAAAGGGGGAGAAAGAGAGAGAGAGAGAGAGAGAGAGAGAAAGAGAGAGAGAGAGAAAGAGAGAGAGAGGGGGGGGAGGCAGGCAGTCAACCTGACAACAGACCAAAAAATTAAAAAAATAAATAAAAAATAAGAAGGCAGGTAATGAGAGAAAAACCGAAAAGGCGAATATTACAAGAAAAAAAGAAAACGCAAAAATAAACACACACAAGAAAGGCCCAAAACACACACACACACACACAAATGGGAAAGAAAGAAAGAAAGAAAGAAAATAAAACGAGAATCGCCCCGAAAGCAAAACAGAAAAAAAAAAATCAGCAGCAAATGCTTCCTCCTCGCCTTTTCCTCC
>NW_028234428.1:29994669-29999669 GCF_977035675.1 Penaeus japonicus
AGTTAAAGACGTCGTAAACTTACGGAAACTCGTAGGAACTCTTAACCGAGGTATATCAAGTATAAAAAAGAACTTTCATTTCATGCCAAACTCTGCAAAAGGTTCCTGAGAAAAAGAAACTAAACCACCGATTTTTCCAACCCTCTGCCATCTACCAAAATATGCGCAAACTGTAAGGAAGAAAAGAAGAGAAAAAAAAAATCTATATACAAAAAGGAGTGATCGTTCAAAAAAAATGCGTTTTTTTTTTTTTTTTTTTTTTTTTTTTTTTTTTTTTTTTTTTTTTTTTTTTTTTTAACCGGTTAATAAGTACCGAGTTGTACCGCGTGGAATACGAGAAAACTCCATGTAAACTTTTCCTCGTATAATCCATTGCTTTCTTTGCTGGATCTGAGAACATCTTTTTCTTAATATGCTTGTAGGATTTGATAGAAATATGAACAAAAAATGAGTTAGTCATTATTGAATTACGCGAGCTGAGAGCAGCACAATATAACTGCCTCTATGAAAGCATAACAAAAGCTGAAAGTACTTTGAGACAGCACTGGCTTATGAGAGAACCACCCGAAGAATTTGAATCGGACTGCAGTTTGTGTCAGAATTTGTATGTCAGTTATGATCAAAATTTTGGAGCAACGAAAATAATATTTACTTTACTTTCGATCGGAAATGAATTATGTTGAGCTAGTATTGAGGAAGAAAAGAGGGTGTGTATTAATTTTCGTATACAGACATTCGTATTTTATATACTTTCCTCTTTTTTGTAACTAAATTAAAGAAACCTTTTGTCTATTATAAAGACATTTCTCGCTAAACAGCCTACCTAACCCAAGTACCATTAAGACTGCATAACTACACAACAAATATATTTTTTTCCCTTCTCCCTTTTAGAATATTTATTAGATGATTTCCTTGAGTCTTCCACCAAAAACAAATCCTTCGCTTGTTGGTAGCTTACTAAATTAAGACTCATCAAAATTAATCAAATAATAATGGAATATACACAATGCACACACACACACACACACACACTCTTCCTCTCTCTCTCTCTCTCTCTCTCTCTCTCTCTCTCTCTCTCTCTCTCTATATATATATATATATATATATATATATATATATATATATATATATACATATATATATATATATATATATATATATATGTATATATATACATATATGTGTGTGTGCGTGTGTGCACGCGCGCGTGTGTGTGTGTATGTGTATATATGTATCTATATGTATATCATATATACATATATGTGTATATATATGTATATACATATATATGTATGTATGTATATATATATTTGTATATGTATATATATATATTTATATATGTATGTATATATGTCCATATATATATATATATATACAAATACATATACATATTATAAATATATATATATATATACATTTACATATTATATATATATCATAAATATATAGATAGATAGATAGATAGATAGATATATAAGTATATATATATATATATATATATATATATATATACATATATATATATTTATATATACATTTATATATATATATATATATTATATATATATATTTATATATACATTTATATACATATTCAAACAAAGAAACAAAATTTTGTTCAGAGTGTGGAGCCAAGGGTCATATCTTCTCACAATGCATCAGTTCCATTAAAAAGTGTCTCAGGTATGGTGGTGACCCTGGACTCTAGCTAACCGCTGCCCCGAGAGAAAAAAAGGTGATTAAGGAGACAGAGGAACAGAAAGACGAGAAGATAAAACAGCAGGAGAACCGCACTTTCAGCGAGGTAGCCAAACAGGCTGTGAAACAAAACAAACCATCACGGCCACTAAAGAGACAATCCGCAACACAATAATGGATGCCACCCCTCAAACTTAATCAATCATTCAATTACCGAACGACACCTCATTAGAGATGCTGACTACCATCATCAATGCTCACCTCAAATGCCTGAGAGACCCCAACAGCGACTACAACACCGTTGCTAATAGGGGACTAAGACTTGTCGGTCTTCCAGCAGTCACCCTAGAGCCAGAGAAGGATTCTGCCAGTATCCTGTGTGTGATCGCTCCCTCAATGAGAGTGAATACTAGCAAAGCAGGATTGCAAGAAAGTGTGCAATCTTATATATTTGCACTCGAAAAGCATGACAGCCTACTCAGCCAATCTCAAGATGATGACATGGAGGAGAATGGCGAACTCAAGATCGTTCTGCCTGAAGAACCAGATGCGGAGACCTCACAGGAAAGACCCAATGAGGAGACCTCAAAAACGGGAACTCAGTTTCCACAAACCTTTATTCCACCGGTGATCCCAACTTATTTGAGGGAAAAGCAGGCTAGAAGCCAAGACACAGCCCCTGCAGACTCAAAAAGCTGAATGATGTCACCCGATGAAGCCAAAGATGCTAGGACTACGTCTGCATGCAGAAAACCAAAAAAAAAAAAAAAAAAAAAAAAAAAAAAAAAAAAAGTAGCAGAAAGTCAATTGGTGGCGAAATTCGCAAGGGCGCCATAAAATACACTTAAAACAACCCAAGGTTACTAGCAGTCAAGTACAAGACCATGATCTTAAAACACCTTAAAGATGGGAACATTGAAATAAGATCCAGCATGATTGAGGAGGCACCGAACCTCAAGAAAATTAGAAATATTTTCGATGAAACGAGAGAAAGGCCTGAGGACAAAAAACAAAACACTTAATGACAAGGCTCAACATTGTACAACATAATGTCCGCCATTGGAGCTCGTAGCGATCGAGAGAGTTGAGCAATACGTATAGAGAAATCGACCCGGAAATCATACTCATCAATAGCCATGGGAGGAAGGAATCGGAGGGACTTAAAATCTTTCCATATAACACCTACTTAACTAACAAAATCAGGTGAACAAAATGATTGAGTCACTATACTTATTAAAAGGAATGTCAACCACCGGTTTATAGATGACTTCCAATCACAAATGCTGGCTGTTCAGGTGGACACCTCAGAGGGGCCTGTCATCATAGCCACCTCATATCTACCCCCGAGAAGGCCCTATTTACCAAATGCCGATTTTATGCGTCTGCTAAGGGTAAACAAACCTGTTTACCTAGCGGGAGACCTTAACGCCAGACACCGCATTCTCGGTCACCACAGCTTCAATGGCGTAGGGCACAGACTGGTAACGTTTATAAACAATGGGCAGGTAACAGTCTTGGGTCCTCATTTCGCCACTTTTGTCACCCAGAATTCGGCTTCCACTCCTGATCTGGTAATTACCGACAGATATGGCTACCTAAATACTCACATCAGGCAAGATCCCTTAACAACTAATGACCATATTCCGATTCACCTTGTCATATTAACCTCCCCAATCATGGTCCCTTCTCCACCACGACCTGATTATCGAAAAGCTGACTAGGACAAATTCAAAGCTTTTTGGTAATACTCAAAAATAAGTCTCATGAACCAAAACCATTCTGTACTAGACCCAGAAACGGAGAACTGGCTCACTGAGGTGATGGAAGCCAAAAAAAAACAGCATTCCTAATTAAAACTTTTGCATCATCTGCCATCATCAAACAAACAAAGAACTAAACCACCTAAAAGCTTTGTACGAAAACATCAAAACTCACGCTAAGAGAGCAGGCTGGACTGCAGAAAGATGGCTCCAATATAGACAACTCCAAACACAAATAATAAAAGCATCTCAAGACATTTCACAACTGAACTGGGAAAGAGTTACAACCGAACTTCAATCACACACAAACGAGCCAGATACCTTTTGGAGAAAGATTCACCAAATGAGGGGGAACAATGACTCCTACTCACCATATATTCTCGATACCAACAACACAAAAGTCTTCGAGGCAGATGTCAAAATGAACATTCTGAACAGATATTGAGTCAAAATTTTAAAGATATCCGACGAAGAGAACCGAAACTTTAGCCAACAACACCAGCAGGTGGTCCTCAGAGATCTCAAAAGGTTCCCCAACAAGTTAAAACCAGACGAAATCATAGACCTCAACAAAATTTCTGATGACAATCTGCTAATTGCTGAAATTTCAACAGATGAGATCAAGTCAACAATAGTAAAAAGGAAAAATAAAGCAGCAGGGATCAGCAAGATCAACAAGATCGACCTCACCAACCTCCCTGAGAACTCTCTCGTCAAACTCAAAAACATATACAATGCTTGTCTAATTTCTGAGTATTTCCCGAAGGCATTTAAAGTTGCCATGGCAACGCTGATACTAAAACCAAGTAAACCTCCTAACAGACCTGAAAATATCCATCCCATCTCTCTTTTAGAGATTACCGGAAAAATCCTCCAAAAGATAGTCAACCAAAGACTTATGATTCATCTCGAAGATAATAACATTCTAAACGCAAACCAATATGGCTTAAGAAGAGGGAGAGGTACCACCACAGCAATGGCGATCGCATACGAGAGCATAGTGAATGCATTAGCAGATAAACAGTAATGCAACATCATCCTCAGAGATGTATCAAAGGCATTTGATAAAGTCTGGCATGACGGCCTACGTCACAGACTTATCGATAACCAGATGCCTGGCCCAATAACCAAACTACAAAGCAGTTTTTTGAATGATCGAAAAGCCCAGATTAAAATAGGAAATCTCTTCGGAAACGTAATTAATCTCCAAAGCGGTGACCCTCAGGGGAGCGTAATCTCACCCACGCTCTACATCCTATAACCTCCCCGTTGCCTCCACCAACATTTCATCACACATATATCTACTATGCTGACGATATTACATAGGTAATAACCCATCCAAGCAAATCTAAAATAATCATGACCCTGCAGACCCACAATGCAACTGCATCAATAAATAAATATGAAAAAGACTGGAAGATAAAAACAAACAACCAAAAATTCGAAATGATCTCGGCTGAAAAACTCTCCCAACAACCAATATCAATAGACAACCTTGAAGTCCCCTTTACTCAAAATGGGAAACTTCTCGGGCTAAAAATC
>NW_028234428.1:30024669-30027169 GCF_977035675.1 Penaeus japonicus
ATGGTAGAAAGAGAGAGAGAGAGAGAGAGAGAGAGAGAGAGAGAGAGAGAGAGAGAGAGAGAGAGAGAGAGAGAGAGAGAGAGAGAGAGAGAGAGAGAGAGAGAGGAGAGAGAGAGAGAGAGAGAGAGAGAGAGAGAGAGAGAGAGAGAGAGAATGTGAAGAGAGAGAGAGAGAGAGAGAGAAGATAAGTGAGAGAGAGAGAGAGAGGAGAGGAACAGAGAACAGAGAGAGAGAGAGGAGAAAGAGCTAAAAACAAAGTAGTAGAATGAAATATAAGAAATGATCCAGTATATAAGAGAGAGAGAGAGAGAGAGAGAGAGAGAGAGAGAGAGAGAGAAAGGAGCTAAAGAGAAAGGTAGAGATATGAATATAGAGAGAGTGAGAGATGGGGCAAGTAGATAAGAAAAGAGAGAGAGAAAGAGGGTGGGGAAGAGGGGGGAGGGAAGAGAGAGAGAAAGAGAGAGAGAGAGAGAGAGAGAGAGAGAGAGAGAGAGAGAGAGAGAGAGAGAGAGAGAGAGAATGGGAGTAACAAAAGGAGAGACTGGGAGGGAAGGAGCGAAAGAGAAGGATAGAGGGCGGGAGGGAAGGACTGGGAGAGAAAGTGACCTGCGTGCATTCCCCCGACTGCCTTCCGTTTCCCTTTCTCTCTCTCTCTCTCTCTCACCTCACTCTTCTCTTCCTCGTCTCTATCTCTCTCCTGCGTCTACTCTCTCTCTTCATCCTCACGATCCTCTCCTCTGTCAGCTCTCTCTCTTCTTTCATCCCTCCTCTTCCTCTCGGTCCTCTCTCTCTCTCTTCCTCTTCTCTCTCTCACTCTCTCTCTGCACATTCCCCCCTCCCTCTCTCTCTGCTCTCAGTCTCTCCTCTCTCTCATCCTCTCTCTCTATCCTCTCTCTCTCTCTTCCTCTATACACTCTCTCTCTCTCGTCTCGATCCCCACTTCTCATCTCTCTCTCGTCTCGCACTACCTCTCTCTCTCCACCTTCTCTCTCATAACCCCCTCTCTCTCTCTCTCTATCTCCTCTCACTCTCGCTCTACTCGTCTCTCTCTCTCCTCTCTCTCTTCTCTCGGTCTCTCTCTCTCTGCTCTCGGTCGACCTCCTCTTCAATCTCACACCCTTCTCTTCCTCTCTTCTGGCCGTCTCCCCACCTCCCGACTAACGTCTCTCCTTTTCCTCTCCCTCTCTCTCTCCGCCCATCTCTCCCCCTCTCGTCTTTTCCTCCCCCCTCACCCGGCTTTCCCTCTCTCTTTTCTTCCTCTTCTCTCCTTTCTGCTCGCCCCCCTCCCTTCCTCCTGCCGCCCTGGCCCCCCTCTCATCTTCTTCCCCTCCCCCCTTCAACCATCCCTCCTCTCTCTTTTGCTCTTTCTGTTCGCTTTCGTTCCCTTCTTTCTGTTCTCTCTCCCCCTCGCACCACATCCCCCCTCCCCCTCTCTCTTCCTCTCATATCGGACCACCCCATCCCCCGGCCCCGCTAGCCCTCTTTTCCTCTGCGTCTCGTTCCTCCCGTCCCTTCACTCTCACCCATCTCATTCTCTCTGAAGGTCCTGCCCTGTTCCCTCACCCTTGTCCTTTCTAATTCTTCCTCACCCTTTCAACCCTCTCTTCTCCCTCTCAGTGATCGGGCTCCCTCTCTTTTTTCCTTCTTCTCCCCTCTTCTCTTCCTCTCCTCTCTCCTCTCTCGCCTCTCCTATCTCGTCTCTCCCCCTCTCCCTCTCTCCCCTGACCTCCTGTTCTAAAGTTATAAAATGAAAGACAAAACATGCAATCAATCCTTAAATCCCCATCCCCTCTTTTCCTCTCTCTCCCTCTTTCTCCTTCCTCTCTTTCTCCCTCTCTCCTTCTTTTCCTCTCCCTTTCTTTTCTTTGTCTGTTTCCTCCCTCTCTCCTTCTTGTTCTCTTTTTCCCTCTTCTCCCAATTACTCATATTTCGTCTTTCGTACACTATCCCAGATGAAAAAAGAGCAAAGAATGGAGTATTTTTTATTGTTTTTTTGCTTTTTTTTGTTTTTTTTTTTATTTTTCCTATTTCTGTATAGTATTGATTGTCTTGATTACCATTATATATTTCATAGTCTTATTTTCGCCTTTCTCTCTTTCTTTCACTCTCTCTCTCTCTCTCTCTCTCTCTCTCTCTCTCTCTCTCTCTCTCTCTCTCTCTTTATTTCTCTCTCAGCATCTTTCTATTTCTCCCGCACCTCTCTCTCTCTCTCTCTCTCTCTCTCTCTCTCTCTCTCTCTCTCTCTCTCTCTCTCTCTCTCTCTCTCTCTCTCTCTCTCTCTCTCTCTCTCTCTCTCTCTCTCTCTCTCTCTCTCTCTCTCTCTCTCTCTCTCTCTCTCTCTCTCTCTCTCTCTCTCTCTCTCTGTCTCTCTCTCTCCTCTCTCAATCTTTCACTCTCTAAAATAGGGAGAGACAAAGATCGGAGAGAAAAGGGAGAGGAAAAAAGATATGAATGAGTGAAAGAAGAGAGGTAAATGAGAGAGAATGAGAGAGTGAGAAAG
>NW_028234428.1:30067169-30074669 GCF_977035675.1 Penaeus japonicus
TGAGTTTTTGAAGGGTATTGTTGAGATGAATTAGTTGATGATTGTAGGATTGGGAAGGTGTGAGAAGTGTTGTTGATGGTTGATTTTGTTGGTGTAATTGTTTTAAAGTGATTGGATGGATGGGTTATATGTGAGGGAAGAGTGGAAAGAGGAGGAGGAGGTAGAGGGATAGTTGTGGTTGGAAGGTGCAGAAAGGAGGGTAATGGATTGTTATGAGAGGGAGTTTAAGTTGTGTGTTGTGTGGTTTTGAATTGTGAGTGGTATGGTGGTGTTAGTTTTGATGGTTGGGTTTGTGATAGGTTTGTTATTAGAGTGGTTATGTTTTTGGTGGGTTGTATTGAAAGTGTGAGTTGAAGTGGTGTATAGGAGAATGTGGAATGTGTTTGTGAGGTTGATTGGGTGAAGTTGTAGTGGTAGTGGTATGTTTGTAATAATATGTGTGGTGGGTGGTGGTTTTGTGTTGGTTGGCGTGGTTTGTTGGTTTGGTTTGTGTTTTGAGGTGTATGTTGGTGTTTTTGAGGTTTGGATAGTGTGTATTATAGGTTTTGGTTTGTATTAGTTTGGTGTTTTATGTTTTGTTGTGTTATGTTGTTGTTTGTGTTTTTGTTTGGTTTGGGTATTTTTGGTTGTTTGGTTTTTTGTGGATATTGTGATAGTGTGTGGTGTTGGATGGTAGTTGTGGTGGTTGTGTTGTGTGTTATAGAGGATGAGAAGATATTTGGGTGGTGGGTAGAGGGTAGATGTGTTGTTGAGGATTTGTGATGTGGGATTGGGTGAAGTGGGAGTTTGTATGGTTAATGAGTATGTAGAGGGGTTTTGAGTTGAGTTAGTTAAAGTTGAATGTAATGTAAGATGAGGGAAGATATGGAGGGGATTTTTGTTTTAGTGTTATTTTTAATTGTTTGTGTGGATGTGTTTTGTATTGTATTGTTGTGTTATGGAGGTAGAGGTATTGTTTTGAGGTTTATATGTTATGGTGGTTTTTAAGGTTATGATGTTTGGATGGTTGTTTTTGTGGAAGGGATGGTAGGATGTAATGAGGAGGGGAGGTAGGAGGGAGTTAAGGTTTGATGTGGTTTTGGTTGTGTTTGTGTTTTGGTTGGGTGGTATTGTTTTGTGGTGATGTTTTGTTTTTTTTGGTTTAGGTGTTATGTTTGTTTTTGTGTGTTGTTGTGGTTTGTTTTGTGGTTGGGTGTAGTTTTTAATGTATGTAAATATGGTGTTTTGAGTTTATTTGTTGTGTTTTTTGATATTGTGTTAAGTTGAATTGTGTGTAAGTTGTGTTGTGTTTTTAGTGGGTTTTTGTTTATGATTGGTTTTGATATTGTTTTTGGTTTTTTGAGTTGGTTAGTGTGTTTGTGTGTTTTGTGTTGATTTTTTTGTTTTTTGTGTTTTGTGTTGTTTGTGTTTGTTTTGTTTGGTTTTTATTGTAAGTGTTGTTGTTGTGGTTTGGTGTTTGTATGTTTTTGATTGTTAGTTAGTGTTTATGTGTGTGTTTTGTTATGTTTGATATGATTTTTGTGGTTGTTGATGAGTTTTTTGAGGTTGTTGTTTTTTGTTTGTTTAGCTAGTGGAGGATGATGATGGAATTGTTGGTAAGGGTTTATTTTTGGTTAGAGATGGATGGTTAGGAGAAAGGTGTGTGTTAGGTTGATTTTTTGATTTGTTGAATGTGTTGGTTTGGGTGTATTGTTGAGTAGTGGTGTTTTTGTGTTTTTGGGTTTTGTTTTGTTTGGTGTTTTGAGATATGGATGGATTTGAGTATATGGTGGGTTGAGAGGTATGTTATGGATTTTTGTTTTGATTGTTATAGGAGGTGGAATGGGAAGATGAGAAAGAGGGAAAAAGAGTAAAGATAAGGATGGAAAGGAGTGGAGAAGAGGAGGGAGGGATGGAAGGAGTGGAGAAAGAGTTGGGCGAGGATGGAAGGAGTGGAGATGAGGAGGGAGTGAGGGAAGGAGTGGAGCAGAGAAGGGAGAGAGGTGAAGTAATGGATAAGATGATTGATTGTGATATATGGTGTTGAGAAGAGGATTGGATTAGGGGAAGGAGTTTGGCGCATAGGAAAGAGAGGGATGGGAAGGATGGTATAGGTTATATGGTTAGGAAAGAAGGTGAGGAAAAACAAGTGGTGAAGAGGAGGGAGGGATGGGAAAGGAGGTGAAAATGAATGGAAGTGGTATAGAGAATAAGATGGAAAAGAGAGAGGGATGGTTATTGAAGATAGATATGGAGATTGAGAAGAGGATATGGTTTTGAGTGATGGTAGTGTGAGTTTTTGGTTGGATATGTTATGTAGGTGTTGTAGATATAATAGAGTTGAAGGAGTGGAGAAGAGGACGGGAGGGATGGAAGGTGTTGAAAATGAAGGAGGAAGAGATGGAAATTCGAGTGGATAGTGGTTAATTGTGGGATTGTGGATAATGAGATGAAATAAAATAGTGAGAATAGTTTATGGAGGTTGTAAGAGTGGAGACGAGAAGGGGAGGGATTGAAGGCGTGGGAAAAGAAAGGAGAGGGAAGGAGGGGAGAAGAGGTGGAGGAAGGGAAGAGGGAAATGAGAATTGAGGGATGAAAGATGAGTTGAAGTGGGACGAAGAAGAGAGGAAGGAACGATTGGAGATTAGAGAGGAGGGTAGGATGAAGGATTGAGAAGAGGACGGAGGGAGTGAAGGAAGTGGATAAGAGGAGGGAGGGATGGAAGGAGTGGAGAAAAGAAGAGGAGGGAGAGAGAGGGAAGGAGTGGTCAGAGAGGGAGGATGAAGATGTATAGAAGAGTAGGGTAGGGATGGTTAGTAAGATGAGATTGGAAGATAGGAGAAATGAGAGGGAAGGAGTGGAGAAGAAGGAGGGATGTGATGATGAAAAAGAAGATGGAAGATGAGGAAAAGTGGAGGGAAGGAGTGTAATGTGGTAGAAGATGTAAGAGGTATGGATGGAAGTAGTGGAGAAGAGAACGGAGGGATGGAAGGAGTTGGAGAATAGGAGGGAAGGGATGGTAAGTGAATTGAAGATGAGGAGGGATTTGGAGATAGGAGAGATGGAGCAGAGGTGAAGAGAGATGGCATAATAAAGAGTGTGTTATGAGGAGGAAGAGAGGAAGGTGGTTGAAGCGGATTGCGGGATAGAAAGAGAGTTGAAGAGTAGAAGAAAGTGGGATGAAGGAGTGGTTTTGAGGAGGTGTGATGAAGGCGGAAGGAGTGCGCATGAGGGAGTGATTGATGAGAAGAGGTATTGTGATGAGAGGTGGGTTGGTAGGAGTGTAAAGATGTTGAGAAGAGTATTGATAGAGGGAAGGTATGTATTGTAAGAGAAGAGTTAAATTGGAGTTGAAGTGGAGATGAGAGGAGTGAGGGGATGGAAGAGGATTAGAGGTGATATGTAAGGAGTGGGATAGTAAGCGTGGAGGATAGTTGTAAGAGAGAGATGAAAGGTTAATTGAGAGAAGGAAGAGTGAGAAGAGGAGGGAGAGATGGTGAAGGAGTGGTATAGAGGAGGGAGGGAAAGTTATGAGGAGATAAGAAGTTGGAGATGAGTGTGATGAAAGTGAAGATGGAGATGGAAGGAGTGTGAGAGAAGGGAGGAGAAGAGGGAAGGAGTGGAAGAAGAGGAGGGAGGGATGGAAGGAGTGGAGAAGAAGGGAGAGGAGATGGAGGAATGTAGAGAGATAAATATGATATGAAAGGAGTGGAGACGATGGGAATGGATGAATAGGAGTAGAGAAGAGGAGAAAAGGAAAGAAGATGAGATGGAGATGAGGGATGAAGATGAAAAGAGAAGTGAGAAGAGTAGAAAGTTAGGGAGATGATGAGTGGTGAGAAGAGGGAGAGAAGATTATAAGAGGATGAATATGAATAGAGAGGAGGAAGATAGAAAGGAGGGTTGATGGATAAGAGGAGAGGAGGGATGGAAGGAGTGGAAAGAGGACGGGAGTGATGGAAGGTGAGTGGAGATGAGGAGGGAGGGATGAAGGAGAGTGTAGAAGAGGAGGTAGGGATGGATGGAAGGATTGGAGAAGAGGAGGAGGGATTGACGGAGTGGAGAAGAGGAGGGGAGGGATGGAATGCGATGAGAAGAGAGAGGGAGAGATGGAAAGAGTGGAAAAGAGGAGGGATAAGAGTGGAAAAGAGAGGATGGACGAGGAGTAAAAGAAGTTAGGGATGAAGGAGTGGAGAAAGAGGAGAGAGGGAAGGAAAGCGTGGAGAAGAGGGGGAGGAAAGGAAGGAGTGGAAAGAGGAGGGGAGGGATGGAAGGAGTGGAGAAGAGAAGGGAGGGATAGAAGGGAGCTGCAGAAAAGAGGGAGGGAGAGATGGGAATGAGTAGAGAATGAGAGGGACGGGAAGGATGAGAAAGAGGAGAAGGGATGGAACAGAGTGGAAAGAGTAGAGAGAGAAGATGGAGAAAGAGGGAGATGGAAGGAGTGGAGAAGAGGACGGCGGGATGGAAGGAGTGGGAGGAAAAGGAGGCGAGGGATGGTTTAGGAGTGGAGAAGAGGAGGGAGGAATGGGAAGTGAGTGGAGAGAATGAAGAGAACGGGGGATGGAAGGAGTGGAGAAGAGGAGGGAGGGATGGAAGGAGTGGAGAAGAGGAGGGAGAGAGGGAAGGAGTGGAGAAGAGGAGGGAGAGAGGGAAGGAGTGGAGAAGAGGAGGGAGGGAGGGAAGGAGTGGAGAAGAGGAGGGAGAGAGGGAAGGAGTGGAGAAGAGGAGGGAGAGAGGGAAGGAGTGGAGAAGAGGAGGGAGGAGAGGGAAGGAGTGGAGAAGAAGAGGGAAGGATGGAAGGAGTGGAAAAGAGAAGAGAGGGATGGAAGGAGTTGAGAGCAAGAAGAGGAGGGCGAGAGGGGATGAAGGATGGAGAGAAGGAGGAGGGCGGAGTGGAGGAGTGGGAAGAATAGGGAAGAGAGGGATGGAAAATGAGAAGAGGAGGAGAGAGGAAGGAGTGGAGAAGAGGAGGGCGGGCTGGCATGGAAGAGGAGAAGAGGAGGAGAGAGGGAAGGAGAGGAGAAGAGGAGGGAAGATGGAGAGAGAGGGTGAAGGAAGGAGAGAGATGAGGAGGAAGGAGGAGAAAGAGAGGATAAGAGTGGAGAAGAGGAGGGAGGGATGGAAGGAGTGGAGAAGAGGAGGGAGAGAGGGAAGGAGTGGAGAAGAGGAGGGAGGGATGGAAGGAGTGGAGAAGAGGAGGGAGAGAGGGAAGGAGTGGAGAAGAGGAGGGAGGGATGGAAGGAGTGGAGAAGAGGAGGGAGAGAGGGAAGGAGTGGAGAAGAGGAGGGAGGGATGGAAGGAGTGGAGAAGAGGAGGGAGGGATGGAAGGAGTGGAGAAGAGGAGGGAGGGATGGAAGGAGTGGAGAAGAGGAGGGAGAGAGGGAAGGAGTGGAGAAGAGGAGGGAGGGATGGAAGGAGTGGAGAAGAGGAGGGAGAGAGGGAAGGAGTGGAGAAGAGGAGGGAGGGATGGAAGGAGTGGAGAAGAGGAGGGAGAGAGGGAAGGAGTGGAGAAGAGGAGGGAGGGAGGGAAGGAGTGGAGAAGAGGAGGGAGGGAGGGAAGGAGTGGAGAAGAGGAGGGAGGGAGGGAAGGAGTGGAGAAGAGGAGGGAGGGAGGGAAGGAGTGGAGAAGAGGAGGGAGAGAGGGAAGGAGTGGAGAAGAGGAGGGAGGGATGGAAGGAGTGGAGAAGAGGAGGGAGAGAGTGAAGGAGTGGAGAAGAGGAGGGATGGAAGGAGTGGAGAAGAGGAGGGAGAGATCGGAGGAGCGGAGAAGAGGGGGGAGGGATGGAAGGAGTGGAGAAGAGGAGGGAGGGATGAAGGAGTGGAGGAAGAGGAGGGAGAGAGAAGATGGAGAAAGAGAGGATGGAAGGTAGGAGGAGCGGAGAAAAGGGAAGGAGTGGAGAAGAGGAGGGAGAGAGGGAAGGAGTGGAGAAGAGGAGGGAGAGAGGGAAGGAGTGGAGAAGAGGAGGGAGGGATGGAAGGAGTGGAGAAGAGGAGGAGAAGTGAAGAGTGAGAAGAGAGGGAGAGAGAGGAGTGGGAGAGGAGAGAGGGAAGGAGTGGAGAGAAGGGAGGGAAGGAAGGATGGACGGAGGGAGGGATGGAAGGAGTGGAGAAGAGGAGGGAGGGATGGAAGGAGTGGAGAAGAGGAGGGAGGGAGGGAAGGAGTGGAGAAGAGGAGGGAGGGAGGGAAGGAGTGGAGAAGGGGAGGGGGGGTGGGATGGAGTGGAGAAGAGGAGGGGGGGAGGGAGGGGAGTGGAGAAGAGAGGAGGAAGGAGTGGAGAAGAGGAGGGAGGGATGGAAGGAGTGGAGAAGAGGAGGGAGAGAGGGAAGGAGTGGAGAAGAGGAGGGAGGGATGGAAGGAGTGGAGAAGAGGAGGGAGGGAGGGAAGGAGTGGAGAAGAGGAGGGAGAGAGGGAAGGAGTGGAGAAGAGGAGGGAGGGATGGAAGGAGTGGAGAAGAGGAGGGAGGGATGGAAGGAGTGGAGAAGAGGAGGGAGGGATGGAAGGAGTGGAGAAGAGGAGGGATGGAAGGAGTGGAGAAGAGGAGGGAGGGATGGAAGGAGTGGAGAAGAGGAGGGAGAGAGGGAAGGAGTGGAGAAGAGGAGGGAGGGATGGAAGGAGTGGAGAAGAGGAGGGAGGGATGGAAGGAGTGGAGAAGAGGAGGGAGGGATGGAAGGAGTGGAGAAGAGGAGGGAGAGAGGGAAGGAGTGGAGAAGAGGAGGGAGAGAGGGAAGGAGTGGAGAAGAGGAGGGAGAGAGGGAAGGAGTGGAGAGAGGAGGAGAGAAGGGAAGGGGTGGAGAAGAGAGGAGAGGAGGGATGGAAGGAGTGGAGAAGAGCGGGGAGAATTAAGGAGTGGAGAAGAGGAGGCCGGGAGGAAGGAGTGAGAGAAGAGGTAGGGAGGGATGGAAGGATGAGAGAGGAGGGAGAGAGGGAAGGAGTGGAGAAGATAGAGGATGGAAGGAGTGGAGAAAGGGAGGGAGGGATGGGAAGGAGTGGATAAGAGTGAGAGAGGGAAGGAGTGGAGAAGAGGAGGGAGAGAGTGAAGGAGTGGAGAAGAGGAGGGAGGATGGAAGGAGGAGTGGAGAAGAGGAGGGAGAGAGGGGAAGGAGTAGAAGAAGGAGGAGGGATTGGAAGAGTGGAGGATTAAGGCGGGAGAAGAGGAGGAAGAGGGAAGGAAGTGGAGAAAGGAGGGAGGGATGAAGAGTGGAGAAGAGGAGAGGATGGAAGGAGTGGAGGAGGAGGGAGAGAGCGAAGAGGGAGAAAAAGGAAGGGAGGAGAGAGTGAAGGAGTGGAGAAGAGGAGGGATGTAAGAGTGGAAAGAGAGGGAGAGAGGGAAGGAGTGGAATGAGGAGGAGGGATGGAAAGATGAGAAGAGGAGGGAGGGATGGAAGGAGTGGAGAAGAGGAGGGAGAGAGTGAAGGAGTGGAGAAGAGGACGGAGGGATGGAAGGAGTGGAGAAGAGGAGGGAGAGAGTGAAGGAGTGGAGAAGAGGAGGGAGGGATGGAAGGATGAGAAAGGAGAGAGAA
>NW_028234428.1:30089669-30092169 GCF_977035675.1 Penaeus japonicus
GATGGTGATGGTGATGGTGATGGTGATGAGGATGAGGATGAGGATGATGATGGTTATGATAATGATGATTATGATGGTGATGATGATGATAGAAACGAAACTAATATTAAAATAGAATATATAAGATGTTGAGCAATATGAGAAAATTGGTGAGAAGATTTAAGCCGGAATTCTCTCCTTCCTTTCTTTCTTTCGCTATCTAAAGTTGAACTTATATCGTGTGCAAATGTTAGAAGGCTTGGCTCTATAATCCGTATTCTCGTTACTTATCGTTTATCAATATCCTTTACGTCTATGTTCTGGCTATCTTTTCTATATTCATATATACTTTCTTTGTTCCTAAGTCGATCTTCCAAAAAAAAAGCTTTTGAAGAAAGCTATGGTTAGTTCTAAGATGAGATATCGCCTGGCTTTTCACTCCCTTTTGCTATCTTTATTTTACCTAAGTCTTTATAGCCAGTGTTATTGTGGCCGTATCCATTTCCATAGAAACTATGAAGGAACCTCTCCTTGCTTGCACAGTGAATTGCACATTGTTCAACCGAGTCAAAGGCCTTTTCATTGTTTCCAAAAGCTAGGTATACTGGTTTATTAAATTTCTGCGGTTTTCTCAATAAGGTGGCTCATGGTATGCAGATGAACTATGGTTTGGCATTCGCTTCTGAATCCTGTTTGTCTGCATTGTTGGCTTGCTTGCAACTGGATTTCTGGTCAGTGTATCCGCATGAACCTTTTAGAAAAGGGTTTATATATGATGCAACTGGTTTGTGTCTCTCACTCATATCGTTAATTTTAATGATTTGTGTATGTTTAAAGAGAGGAAATATCATGTTGCTGATGATGATTGTAGGTTATAATGTAGCAACTATGCAATAAAAAACACAATGGTTGCATCTGTAGTCAACATTGCTTGTTATTATTCCCTTAACAGCACTAGACTTAAAACAAATATTCTAAAAGCCACAATAACAGAGAAAAAACACGTAAGAAAAATATTCTTAGTCTCCTTAGAGCAAATACCACTAAACAGATAATCCGTGATTCCTTCGGACGGATCCTGTTCAAATACGTGTAAAAAGGAGAAAGAGGGAACCCGATTTATGATGGGCGTGCGGTCCTCGCTATGTTTATGTCTCTGGGCCAGAGGTAATAGGTCATCTTGCCTGCCATATCGTGCCCAAGCACTGAGGGGGAAATTTATGTTTATACATATATATTTATATATATATATATATATTTATATATAATATATATATATATATATATATATATATATATATATATATATTATGTATTATATAATATATGTATATATGTGTGTATATACATATATATAATATATATATATATATTTATATATATATTATATATAATATATACCTCCTACATATACACATATACATGTATATATGTGGTACACACACACTACATATACATATATACACAATATATATATATATATTATATATATATATATATATAAAATATATTGATTACTATATGTGTGTATATATGTATATATATGTATGTATATATGTGTGTATATATATAGAGATATATATATATAAATATATATATATATATATTCATATATACGCACACACGCACATACTTACATACACACACACATATATATGTACATACACACACACACACACACACACACACACATATATATATATATATATATATATATATATATATATATAATATATATATATATATATATATATATATATATGTGTGTGTGTGTGATATATAAATAAATATATATATATGTATATATATATATATATATATATATATATCTATACTATATATATATATATATATATATATCTAACATTATGTAATATATATACATATATAAATATTATACATAATATACCGTATATATATATAACATGTATATATATATATATATATATATATATATATATATATATATATATATATATATATATTGTTAGGCCTTGTGATCTCCTCCTTCCTACTTTACCCCCCCCCCCCCACTTCCTTATTTTCCTGTTCTTCCTCTTCCTTTTCCTCCCCCTTCCTTATTTTCTCCCCCATCCTAGCCTCGTGTTTCTCTTCTCAAATTTCCCTTAGTATCCTTTCTACCTATATCCCTCATTTTTGCCCACTGTTTCTTCTGCCTTGATTCACCTTATTTCTGACACTTCATTTCTTAAGTCTACCCTCTAACTACCCTTTACTTCCGGTTTTGCATCTTGAGGTCGCTACTCCCCCATTTTCTACTTCCGTTTTCAACCCTATGTTTCGTCTGCTCTCCTGGCTCCCTTACCCGCACTCCCCTCTCGTTTCTGCTTTTGCTAATTTTGATTTACCTTATTCTGTTTGTTTTTTTTTTTTTACTAATTTCTTCTTTCTATTTTCTTCATTACTCCTTTTCTTTACCTTCCGTGTTATATCTTTTACCTTACACCTCTGTGCTTGCTGTCCTCCTATTTCTTTAACCCCCCCTTTCTTCACCCTTATC
>NW_028234428.1:30111293-30113793 GCF_977035675.1 Penaeus japonicus
TATGTGGCATGGAGGGTGGGTGGCAGGAAGGAAGGGAGTAAGGGACGGACGGAGAAAGGAAGAAAAACGTAGAGCGAGAGAGTGAGAGTGGGGAAGGGAGGAGGAAGATGGGGGGGAGAGGGAGGAGGGGGGGGGAGAGAGAACAGAAAGAGAAGAGACAGACAGATCCACTGAGAGAGAGAAAGAGGGAGTAGAAGATGTGTTGGTAGTGAGGAGAGAGAGATAGAGGGAGGGAGAGGGGAGAGAGTGAAGTGGAGGTGTTGTAGGATGAAAGTGAGAAGTGTGGAGAGGGAGAGAGGGGTGAGAAGGAAGGGGAGAGGAGAGTGGGATAGGGGAGTGGAGAGAGATGAGGGGGAGAGAGAGAAGAGGAGAGGGAAGGAGATTTGTAGAGAAGAGGAGAAAGAGAGGATGAGAGAAGAGAGAGACGAAATGAGGAGAGAAGAAGAAGAGATGAAGGTAGAGAGAGAAGGAGGAGCAGGAGAAGAGGAGGAGGGGAGACGAGAATTGGAGAGAGAGAGAAAGAGAGAGAGAGAGAGAGATAAAGAGAAAGAGAAAGCAACAGAGAAAGAGAAAGAGAGAGAGAGAGAGAAAGAAAAAGAGAAAGAGAGAAAGAAAGAAAGAAAGAGAAAGAGAGAGAGCACAAACACTACAACATCGATTGAACTCACTCTGAACCTCAGCCGTGAATCGAAAAGGTGTGTTCACTTACACCAGCCTAAACCACTTCTAGATTATTCTGACCAGAATATTCTCACTGAACTCTGATTATCTTATCTTTACTGGAGTCATTCAGTTGACATTTTATCTTGTCTGTATGACACTCATTTTCATCTAAAGTATAAAAGAATAGTTTTTTTTTTATTTTTTTTCAGGTAATTAGTTTGAATAAGGTGAGGTTCATTGCAGTTATTGTACATGAATATGGACACGGAACTACACACACGCACGTGCGATTATATAAGGTTTTAATTAAATACGGAATTCACTGACATTTATGATTAGAGGAAGGCACACACACACACACTTACACAGACATACACACATACACACACACGCGCACTTACACGCACACACATACACACACATGAATGCACTTACACACACAAACATATACATACACACACGCCCGCACACACACAAACACACATAAACACACGCAAACACACACACACCAAACAACACAAATACACATACGTGCATTAGCATATATTTGTACGCACACACATAAGAGAGCATGAACACACAAACACACACGAAGTCAAGCACACAATCATATGCACAACACAGCCATGTGTTGTTGTTGTTGTTTTTTTCCTCTTCTTCTTCTTTCTTTCTTTCTTTTTTAATATCATCTCATTGAGTTCTCTTTCTTTATATTTCTTTTTTTGCCCCATTATTACATAATTTTGATTCATATATGATTTTTTTTTTTTTCGTAACAAGTGCAGACAAGAAGAGGGTGATGGTAATGAATATTAAAAAATAGATCTATCTATCTATCTATCTATACCTATATCTAACTATTACTTTACAAATTACATACTGATCATATTTATTTTGTTTAAATATAATTATATATATTGATATATATATATATATTATATATATATAGTTATATATTGTATAATACTTATATGTAAATGATATAATATGTATATTATATATTTATAAAATATATATATATATATATATTTTATTTACACTATATATATACATTTAATATATATACAATATATAGCTATATATATATAAATTAGTGTTATATATATATATATATATATATATATTTATATATATAATAAAAGTCACTAAGCAAAATAGGTAAGTTATGGCGGAGGAATGTACATGAAGCATGAGAGAGACTCAAGAACTTCAATGTTTAAAATATATTTGATACGTTTCGTATGAAATCTTCATCAGAAATACATAACTCAAAATGCGTCAAATGCATTTCTTGGCGCTGTCAGGTTATTCATTCTCATTCATATCTTTTTCTCATTTGTATCAAAGAATTTTCGTGACTTCGGATCTCATGTCACTTCTTCATCTCCTCATCTTTTCAATCTCGTTTCTTCGTCTTCTTTTCCTTCTTCTTTATCTTGTTTTGTTTCTTCTTTTTTCTTTGCTTCTTCTTCTTTTTCTCATTTGTATCAAAGAATTTTCGTGACTTCGGATCTCATGTCACTTCTTCATCTCCTCTTCTTTTCAATCTCATTTCTTCATCCTCTTTTCCTTCTTCTTCTTCTTCGACTTTATCTTCTTTGTTTCTTCTTCTTTCTTTGCTTCTGCTTCTACTTCCTCTACTTCCTCTACTTTCTCTTCTATTGCATAAAACTACAGAAATATAAACCATATATATATAAACTATAAACCATCATCGATATCATATGAAAGGAAAAGTTCCCCGGCGTGGAAAACAGATTGCAGAAGTTTGTAAACAGACCATATGTAAAAGGTTATGTATTTCTGAATATTGCGCATGGATCACTGGGATACGTAA
>NW_028234428.1:30126293-30128898 GCF_977035675.1 Penaeus japonicus
TAAACTGTATATCAAATATGAATATATATATATAATATGACAATATATATAATATTACATATATATATAAAAGCATATATATATTACACACATATATAAATAATATATATAATATCACATAATAATATATATATAGCTATGCTTAGAATATAATATATATATTATACATATATATCTAGATATATATACATATATAAAATTATATATTCTATATACATATAGCGCTATAATATATACTATATATATTCATATATATATATATTTATATCACATGCATATATATAGTATTGATATATATATATATAGTTGTATATAGTAATTACTATATATATATATATATATATATATATATGTATATGTAAACGTATTTAATTCTAATATGAACGCAGTCAATCCTAATATGAATATAGTTGAAATCATCAGTGCAGCTGTGTTGCCCAAAGCTTTGACCTCACGTGATGCAATCAGATGTCATTACCGAGATGTGACCCCGTGACCTCCCCCCCCCCCCCCCCCCCGCCCCCCCCACTCCCCCTACCCCCCCCCCCCCCCCGACCCCACACCTACACCATCCCATCTACAGCCGCAGATGTGGAGATTATCAGTCAATGGTCATAGAAGACGCCCTTCTAACCAGATTTCGAACCCTAGAACGGCTTGGCTACTTGGCCCTTTGACCAATGGGCGCTAGCTAGGTCAAGCTCCGCCCCTAAAGAATGACCTGTTAACCTTTAATTGGTAATATGTCATGATTTATATTGTATACATTTAGATAGAGTAGTTATACTCGTAAGATTTGCTTCAGCTCTTTCGATTCAAATCATCACTCAAGGACAGAGACTGACAGACTCTCTCTTCTTGACAGACAGGTAGACACGGTATGTTGGCTTTGCTTGACCTCTTTCATTATACTACTGTTGTTAGCTTAGTGTCCATTGATATATATATATATAATAATGTATATATATAGTATGAATATACAATATCATATATATATATATACATATAATATATATATATATATAGACTCTATCATATATATATATATATATATATATATCACACATATATAGTTATGTATGTATTAATATATATGAACCTATATATATATATATATATATATATATATATATATATATATATAATATATATATATATGGTATATATATATTCAATTATATATAATATATATATATATATATATATACATACGATAATTATATATATATATCCCCACCCTATATATAGATATATATACTGTATATATATATATATGAAATATAGATAGATAGATAGATAGATAGATGTATATATACATAAGTAGCTTGAATTGATATATTTCATTACATGAAATTCTCTTATGGGAAAACGAACCATATGAGTAATTAATTTATATTTTCTGTTGGAATCATTAACAAACGACAACAGCAAAAACATTCATTAGCGTCACTAATGACTGTATTGACACTAATGATTAAAATATTAACAACGATAATGTAATATTAGGAATCTAGTGAAATGGCATAATCATGATAACTTTAAGAAAAACTGAAGCAAGAACAAAATATATTAGTAATTAATTTTAATGATATTAATAATGAAGATGAAAATAATGAAAATGACAATATGGCGTATTTTATATATTGTTAATGATTTCAACTAGAAGAGGAAATTAACCATTCAAATGGTCCATTCTCCCATATGATAGAATTTCATGCAATGAAATATATTAATGCAAGCAACTAGGTGCATTTTTTCTCAATCATATTTTATAAAGATTTTATGTGATGTCGATTCTCATCCCGGGATAGAAATTTATTTATATAATAATGCTGACGAAAGTAATAATTACATTATTGATAATGATAGTAATGATGATGATAGTTATAATGATAATGATAGTAATGATAATGATAGTTATTATGATAATGATAGTAATGATAATGATAGTAATGATAATGATAGTAATCATAACAAATAATAATAATAGTAATGATAATGATAATGATAATAGTAATGATAAGGACAATAATAATAATGATAGTGATAGTAATGATAATGATAATAATAAAAAAAAACGTAAAGATTACAAAAACTTATGATATTTAAAAAAAGATCTTGATCTATCACTGTGCGTGCGTGCATATAGATTATGTTGCATCATGCAATGCCATCATGAATATCCTTTTTGTCATGCAACTTCCATAGATGCATCATCGTAGGATTTCCCTTTTCCCTTCTTTTTTCCTCGGTTGTATCCTTTTTTTAAAGTGCTTTTTAAGACACTCTTCTTTTCTTTTTAGCAAAGTCTCCCCTGGAAGAAGAAAAAAAATCGAGGAAAGAAATCAAACCTGTGAGACCTTTTTCTTGGTAAAAGCATTGCCAGTATTATCAGAGCCGAACGTGACAGTGTGCATGTGTATGTGTGTATACATACATACATATATATTGATATATATATATATATATAGATGATAAATATTATATATTATATATAATATAGTGTATATGAATATATATATTTATTTAATTATCTGTAGAATATACATATACATATATATATAATATATATATAAATATATATATATATAGATAGTATATATAT
>NW_028234428.1:30128998-30131498 GCF_977035675.1 Penaeus japonicus
GGGTCGTTTAGGAGGGGAGGTAACAACTGTCCAGGGCTCGTACGGACTCATGCGACGTGGCATTAGGAGGCATGGGACGTGGCATCGCCTTGTGCCACTACACCTCTTCCCCGCCTCCCTGCCTCTCCGTCCCTCCGTCCTTCGACCTCCTTGCCCGTGAGCGGCGGAGGCCCGGCGTCGTCCGAGCTATTATACAAACATGGAAACGTCCGCGTGCGTGGCGGGGACTTCGGGAGGGTCGGCTAATAGTATGACACCTCACGCTTCGTCCTCCTCCTCTTCTTTCTCTTCTTCTTCTCTTCTTTCTCTTCTTTTTCCTCCTGATTCTTCTTTTTCTTTTTCTTCTCCTTCTTTCTTTTCCTCTTCTTGATGCTTCTTTTTTTTTTTCTTTTACTTTTTCTTCTTCTTCTTCGTCTTCTTCTTTTCCCCTTCCTCATCTTCTTCTTGTTCCTCCTACTTCTCCTCTTCTTTCGCCTATTTCTCCTCCTCCTACTGATTCTTCTTCTATTGCTGCTTTTACTTTTTCTTCTTTTCCGACTTCTTTTCCTCTTCATCCTCCTCCTTTTGTTCTCTAGCTACTTCTATAGTCACGCTTATCAATTTCATCTATTTTATGTTTCCTTTTCTACCTATTACATGATTTCTTTTTCGTAGGCTTTTTTTTCTTTAACTTGTTTCCATGTCTTATTATTATTTTCTTCCTCCTCCTCCTCTTCTCCTCCTGAGTGTGAGTGTGTGTGTGTGTGTGTGTGTGTGTGTGTGTCTTTATCTATCAATCTTTCTATTTATATGTATCAATTGTCCTTCTGTCTATTTCTGCTTCAATCTTTATGTCTCGTTGCATCCCCTTCCCTCATTTTAATAGCATTATTTCATATTTTACATATTGTTACATTCATAGCCTTCCTGCCAAATTAACAAACAAAGCACTCGTGCATTCCCACAAAATTATCAAAGTAAAATACATTCGTGTTAAAAAACATGATGACTTAGAATATGAAAAAAAAAGAAATGCTGGTGCTTATGTGTTGATAAGGAGAGGGAAGGTGGGGGGATATTTGGGGGGGGAGGGGAGGGGGAGGGGAGAAGATGAGGGGAAAAAGAGAAAGAGTGTGGGAGGGAGAACTGGTTGGAGGAAGGGAGGGGAGGGAGAGTGGAAGGAGAGGGAAGGGGAAAGGGAATGGGAGAAGAGGAAGAAGGGGAGGGGATATGTTGAGGGAGGGTAGTAACCGAGAGGGAGAGGGAGGAGAGGGGGAGAAAGGATGGTGAGTGGGTATAGGGCGGGAAGAAAGGGGAAGGGGGAGAGGGGAGAGAAAAGGAGAGAAAGAAAAAAGGAAGATAAAATCATAACACAAAAAAATACACACTGACAAAAGAGGAAGAAGCAGAGAGAAGAAGAAAAAAAAAGAATCCTGAAGGAGGGACAATAAGTAGGAATAAGAGGAGAGGAAGGGAGAGGAGGAGGTGTGTGTGTGGGGGGGGGGGGGAGAGGATGCTAACCGGCTTATGCTGTCGCTCCACCTCACTCGACTCTATTTCTGTCTCTCTGGTCACCGCATGGTTGTTAAAAATTGTTTTTCAGCAATCATCCTTTTGTCAGGAACAAGAACACCTGCTTCCAACAGGCATTTCAACTATATTCATCAGGAAGAATTGCAATTCCGGTCTTCCTCCTCCTTCCTCCTCGCCTATCCTCTTCCTCTTATTATTATTATTATTATTATTACTCTTCCTCCTCCTCCTTCTCTTCCTTTTCCTCCTCCTCCTTCTCCCCTTTCTCCCCCTTCTCCACTTTAGCCTCCTCCTTCTCCTCCTCTTCCTCCTCCTTCCTCCTCGCCTATCCTCCTCTTCTTCTTCTTCTTTTTTTCTTCTTCTTCTCCTCCTCCCCATTTTCCTCCTCCTCCTCCTCCTCCTCCTTATCCCCTTTCTCCCCCTTCTCCTCTTGACCCTCTTCCTTCTCCTCCTCCTTCTCCCCCTTCTCCCCTTTCTCCTGCTCCTCCCCCTCCTCCACCTCCTCCTCTTTCTCCTCCTGCTGTTAGAACAACTATCTTAAGGCACCTCAATTTAAATACAAATGTACATTTCCCTCAACAACTGAACAACTATTCGCACTACAACAGTTATCGACATTTCCAACAGCAATAAAAGCAACCACTTCCAACAAGAACAGGAAATTTATTTTCCAACAGCAACCTGGAGCAGGAAGAGGGAAGGAGGGTATAGGAGGAGGAAAAAGGTGGGAGGAACGGGAGGGGAAGAGGGGGAGAAGAGGAAGAAAGGTGGCGGAGGAGGGAGAAATGTGGATGAGGAAGATGGAGAAGGGGGAAAGAAGGGGAAGAGAGGAGAAGAGGAAGAAAGGTGGCGGAGGAGGGAGAAATGTGGATGAGGAAGATGGAGAAGGGGGAAAGAAGGGGAAGAGAGGAGAAGAAAGGAAAAAAAGAGGGGAAAAAGTAGTGGGAGAAAGAGAGGGGTGGGTTGGTGAGGGGGTAGGTGATGGGGG
>NW_028234428.1:30138998-30141498 GCF_977035675.1 Penaeus japonicus
CTATTTCTTTTTTTCTGACTCTTCCTTATTTATCTTTTCTCTTTCTTCTACTTTTTCGATTTTTTGTTTGTTTGTTTGTTTGTTTTCTTGTCATTATTCTTTTCTTTTTCTCTAATTTCCATCATTCTTCTTCTCCCGCTTTCTGTTTCCATCTTCTCTTTTTTTCTATCTGCCTTTTTTTCTTTTTCTCTCGTTTTTCTTCATCATTATCTTCATTTTCTTACTTCTTGTCTTTCTTTTCTTTTTCCTTCATCTTCTTTGTCAAGTTTTCTTATTTCTCTGCTCCTCGCGCTGAATCTTTTGTGATTCCTTTATTCCTTAACTCTATCTTTCTCTTTCTCTTTCTCTTTCTCTCTCCATCTCTATCTCTCCTCTCTCTCTTTATCTATCTATCCATCTATCTATCTATCTATCTCTATCCTATTCTCTCTCTCTCTCTCTCTCTCTCTCTCTCTCTCTCTCTCTCTCTCTCTCTCTCTCTCTCTCTCTCTCTCTCTCTCTCTCTCTCTCTCTCTCTCTCTCTCTCTCTCTCTCTCTCTCTCTCTCTCTCTTTCTCTCTCACTGAGTCAAGCGCACTATCCTTACTAGAACTCCCGTACCACCTAGTTTATCGAAGGTCAACTCAAGCTGACCTCAGATAAACACGGAGGTCATGTCAGCAGTCTGCCTGTAAGTCCATCTCCTGAACTTCACCTTTTTCTTGGCTGTCTTGCTTGCTTTCGCATCACCTCGTCTCATGCAAGACTTCCGTCGATATTGCAAATCCTACACTTCACTTGTGAGATGTTGCAGTCGTCCCCCTTCAACCACATAAATCATTCAATCTTATGTGCTAATTTCCCTGCTCTAACTAATCAATTGTAGGTACCATGGAACAATCTGCAACAGTCAATTCTGCAACAATCAACTCTGCTGCGGCAATCAATTCTTGATTTCATTTTGCGTTAGTATTCCCCTGTCTTTCGATCTCTCCCTCGTCTCTTTCATCATGTCTTCCATCTATCCATCTTTTACGTATCGCCTCTCTGGTCACTCGCTCGGCCTGGGGAGACTGGGGGCGTGTGGTAGAGGGGGGGAGGGGGGGATGGATTGGAAGGGAGGGGAAGGAAGGGAGGAAAGTCATATGGGGTTAGGGGGAAAGGAGGAGAGGGGGTGGAGAGGGAAGAGGGAGGGTATATGGGGAAAGGGAAGGGAAGGGAGGGGAGGGAGGGGATGGAGAATCAGAGAGACGGGAGGGGGTGGGGGGGGAGGTTGGATGGAATGGAGGGGAGGGGGGAGGAGGGGAGTAAGGGTAGGCGGAAGGGTGGAGGGGAGGGAAAGAAATATAGGGAAGGTTATACAAGGTTAGAGGGTTAGGGTAAAGGGGAGGTGCAGAAAGGAGGAGGAGGGGGGGGGGGGATTGGAAGGGGAGCGAGGGGAAACGAGGTGAAGAGGCGAAGAGGGGTTATAAGGATGTAGGGAGTACGCAGGGTAAGGAGGGGGAGAGGGGGAGAGGCGGAGAGGAGATGCCGTGACATTTGGAAAGGGTGAGGTGAGGGGCGAGAAGCGAGGGGAGGAGGAGGGAGGGGGAGAGGGATGAGAGGGGGGAGACAATGCGGAGAGGCGAAAGAGGCTATGAGAGAGGAGAAGGAGGGAAGGGGGAGGAGGAGAAGGAGAGAGGCAGAAAACAAGAGGGGAGATGAGGTAAGAAGGAGAGGTGAAGGAGGGGGGAAGGAAGGAGGGGAAGAGAGGGAGAAAGGCAGCAAACAAGAGGGGAGATGGGGGAGAAAAGGGAGGGTAAGGAGGGGGTGATGAAGGGATGTCCGAGATGAGGAGGAGACGTAAGAGGGGAATGAGAAGGCAAAAGAAAAGAATAAGGAAAGAGGTCGTTGAGGAAGAAGAGAGGAATTAGGAGAATGAAGAGAGGGATAGATCCCTGTGGGAAGAAATATGAGGACAGAAATTAAGAAAATGAGAATAAAGAATCGAGAATTAAGAAGAATGAAGAAGAGCAAGGAAAAGAGGATGAGGAAGAATAACAAAGTGATAAGGAAAACTATGTAGATTAAGGGAATAAAATAATATTCGAAACGATACGAGGATAAAAAAAAATAATAATAATAATAAAAATGAGGTTTGGGAGAAAAACATGAAAAATAAATAGAAATAGAAATAATGAGGTAATAGGAATAGGAGAAATAAAGGTAGGGGAAGGAAAGGAGAAATGAAAGAAAATAAGATAAACCAAAGGAGATGGACAGAAAGAAAGAAATTTATAGCAAGGGAAAATATAAGAGGGATGCATGAAAGGAAAAGGGAAGAAAGAAAATTAGAAATCGGAAAATGGAAGATAATAAAAGAGAAAAATATTAGAGAAAAAGAGAAGAAAGAAGAGATAACATAGAGGGAGAAAGAGAGAGAGAGAGAGAGAGAGAGAGAGAGAGAGAGAGAGAGAGAGAGAGAGAGAGAGAGAGAGAGAGAGAGAGAGAGAGAGAGAGAAAGATAAAAGCATGAAGAAAAA
>NW_028234428.1:30153998-30156498 GCF_977035675.1 Penaeus japonicus
GTGAAATTGACTCAGGGAATATTTTTGGGTCAAATATCTGCATGTCGGAACCCAACTCGCGATTAATCTGTAATTTTTCTTTTCCTTTTTTTTCTCTCTTCTTTTTTTTTTTTTTTTTCTTTTTAGCTATCAATATGTATGTATATATATATAATTGATGTATATATATATATATGTATATATATATATATATATATATATATATATATATATATATATATATATATATATATATATATATAGATATTCACATATATATATATATATATATATATATATATATATATATATATATTTGTCTTCCTTCATATCTTAGCTATCGATATGTATGTATGTATATATATATTTGCCTTCCTTCATATCTTAACTATCAATATGTTATGAATATATGAATAAATATATATATATTTGCCTTCCTTCATATCTCGACGTAGATTTTTCACCGGGTGTTCCTAATAAGAACTGGAATGTGGCGACGCCCTTGCAACTCGTATTGCGGAGTGAAGGCCTTCTGGTCGTCCGGTGGAAATATTAGATAAATTTCATCTATATTCATGATATCTAGAAATGAATATACATTGTTCTAGCAATACTTGTAACCTATCAAGACCGATAAGATATCTAGAATATGTAGTATCTAGATTGCTGTCTTTCGGGTATCATTTACTTATTGTATTGATTGCAACGTTAGCATCTTTGTTCGAAAAGTATCTTCATTCTTGATTGTTGACCAAGAGAGATTAGAATGTGGTCGGTATTCAAACGAGGCTGTAGATCGTCAACACTAAACTATTAGGCAATAAGTTTTATTTATGTAATTACGAAAGTTTCCAGCACGCTAGCTTGTTTTACCATAGGGCCAAGAGTCGGAGGAGGTGAAGTGTGGGACAGGGTGTAGTGACGTAAGGTTTTGCACCGAAACCTTTGTTATCTTACGTGATTTGAAAGCTACCTTTACACGAGTAATTTTCTTTAGCCCTTTTTTTAATACTTTTTTTACACTTCAAACAAGCTGATAGCCAAGTACCACTACTGTAAGAAGAAAAAATAAGTTTTTTTAAAAAGTCCAGCACTCGAGAAGTGGCATCGTTCTAGCAATTTCTACTGTCCTGTATATTGCAGAGAGCCGAGCTGGTGGTCCCAACTACAGTGGGAATGCGACAAGCATCTCCTAACTGGAGTCTGCTGTTGATATTATACATGAATAGTTTCATTTAGATTCTTGAAAAGCGCTGTAGAGTGGAAAGTGCTCGTTACTTGATGACATGACGCTGCTCGCTACCACAAGCTGCTTGCTATGTTTACTGATTGCGTGGTAAATGCAGAAGGAACACTGGCAATATAAAACAAGGAGAAATGTGTATGTATCTGAGTATTTCTATATGAATGTATTTACATATATGTACATGCGTGAATACATATGTGTGTGTGTATATATATATATATATATATATATATATATATATATATATATATATATATATATATATATATATATATATATATATATAGAGATATGTAAATATATATATATATATATATATATATATATATATATATATATGTATATATATATATATATACATATGTATATATATATATAGATAGATAGATAGATAGATATAGATATAGATATTACCATATCAAAAATGATATTGGTAAGATAACTCCAGCAATGATAATGATAATCATAGTAAAAATAATAATAACTACAATAATATAAAAATTATAACAATGATAATGACCATGATTATGACAAATATGATGGTAACAATATTCACATTTTAATCATGATCATAAAGTAATAATCATTTTTATCATAATGATTAGCATGCCAATAATAATGATATTGAAAAATAGGCATAATAGCGGGACTATTACTATCAGTATTATTGGTATTGGTATTAGTATTAATTTAATACCAATTATGATTACGATGATGATGGTAGCAAACTAGTTCATGCTAGTAGTAGTAATAGTAAAAGCAATGATAATGACAATGAGAATGATGATAATAGTAATGATGATTAGAATGATAACAACAATATGATAAAAATAACAACAATGATAATAATGAAAATGATGAAAATACTGACAATAGTAATAATATTGATGATGATAATAATGATAATGATAATAAAGATAATGTTGATGATAATAATAATGATAATGGCAATACCAATGTTAACTATAAAAAAATAATAACATTGGGTATAATGATAATGAGGACAACGATAGTAACGCAGAAAAACGTAATGGTAATAAAGATTATAATTTTATTGATAATGATAAAACAGATGGCATGAACAAAAAGTTTCGAGAGTAAAAAAGAAAAAAAAAAAAAAAGTCAGTGCCTAAAGGAGTCACTTCAGAATCCTCGTCAAGAGAGTACAGAAAAGATTTGTTTTTTTCTTTTTTAGTCTTCCTTTTCTTTTTTCTTCTTTTCTTTTCTCTTTTTTTAACTTTTCGTATTTACTGTATTCGTATTCGATGCATAATA
>NW_028234428.1:30181498-30188998 GCF_977035675.1 Penaeus japonicus
TGAAGGAGAAGGTAATTATAGACTATGGTCGATTAATAATCTAGGAAAATACTAAATAGGGTCTGGCCTAATTGAGACCCTTGATGGACACCAAAAGATATTGTTTGTTTTGATGATAAATTCTCATGAATTTTTACCGATTGGGTTCTAGCACTATGGAAACTTTTGAACTATGTCCCCGTGTTTTCTTTGAATGTTTAGAAGAACTATGTGGTTGACACTATCAAATGCTTTGGAAAAAAAACCTACAATGTGAGTCTGTTTGATTATTGTGTTAGTATAAATTTCATCTGCAATCTGCAATAATACAGTTTCGGCGTCACTGGCCTCCAGAAAAGTCATCAATTGATTCACTTATAATTTGGAAGAACGATGGGACGAAAAGTATTCACTCCGTCTGTCTCCCCGGATTGCAAAACTGGCGTTGCAATGAAAGGCTTCAAAAGTGACGGACAATCACCTTAATCAGAGATGTGTTAATCACGACCCTTAGATAGTGTGCAGTTGTGGGTTGACTATCCTCAGTCAAGCACAAAGCATCCTACGGCCTTTGTTTTGGCCCTCCTCCGAACTGTGCCAATTTGGCCAAGAAGTCATTAAGACTGTTCTGTGTTATGAGTGGAAGTAATGCAGTCATTTGTGTCGTGTTTTTGTGTCATGTTTTAATGATTAATTTGGTATTAATGTTTATTGCAATATGCCATTTTTTGTCATAGTCGTTTTTAAGTTCAGTGAATTCGCTATAGAAATTATTTGTTTTTGCAGACTGAATTTGTGATTCAACGTTTTTCTTCTTCCGCTTGAAGGGCTGCGTCTAATCTGCTTCATCTGAGTGTTATTTCCTTCAGTAAGCATAAGAAAGATTTGCGGAGCAGATGCTAGGCCGGGATTATATGCACAATAGCGAGCCCGCCTGTTTCCACGAGTGCTGACTCGATCTTAGCTCGGTCCTTATCCACCTTGGCACTCAACCACAGCAGTAACGCCAGAAGACAATGGACACCCATGAGCTTGAACAGGGATCGATCTACCGACCACGGGGATGTGAGGCCGGCGCGCTACCACTCCACCAGCCTGACGGTTTCTATCACGGTTTCTATCACATCTATGCTGCTGGTTATCTCTTCCGTGACGATAATCTTATGTTTGTCTACATTATTGATTTAAAAAAGATTTATGAGGGTCAACTCTTTAGATTTTATGAGTTCACAGAATGACTGAGAGTCAGGGTGATTAACTCATAAAAAAAAGTTTTTTCCATATTTTGTTTCATAGTTTTGAAACTTTATTTTCCTTCCAGAGGGCGTCACTGATCTAGGTGGCTTCCTTCCAACGTCCTGCAGGAAAATCGCTCACCAAGTAGTTGTTAAACCTGCTGTTGCGCTGGGCGTTTTTTTTTTTTTTTTAAGTCCAAAGATGCTACTGAGTATACTTAACCATTGGAATATCACCCTTATATCCACAACGACAATCCTTTCATAAGTTATTCAGTGACTATCGATTTGTCATCTATCTTCCTATTGCCATCGTTTGACCTTTTCATGGCTTTAAAGTTTTTTTTTTTTTTTTTTTTTTTTTTTTTAGTAAAGAGTTTAGTACTTGTGATGCCTTACCTTACCTTACCTACGCTTACTCGTGACTTTCCGGTTTTACTTCGGATGCAGAAGAGGAGTTTTGTGCTCTTGCAATTGGCTGTATTGCACTTGGTGTGATTGAACATGTTGCTCTCTAGATTCAGTGTCTTTATAGTTTTATATATATATATATATATATATATATATATATCTATATATATATTTATATATATATATATCTATATATATATATTATTATTTATATATATATATATTTTTTTTTTATATATATATATATATTTTTTTTTTTCTTTTTTTTTCATCGTGTTTGTGTTGATAATTATTTCTTACCTTAGCCCTGTTGTCTTAGAGCCCTTATTTCTTATCCTTTTTATTTCTGGATAACGATGTTGAATATAAATTTCTCTTCTTCTTTCGCAGATGATATTATTCTGTATACTCCTATTTCCTCTCCTCAATTAGGGTTATAATTCTCTGCTTCTTTGGACAGATATTCATGCTTGGTGCCATGTGTTGGACATGAGGCTCAGTGCCAGGAAGACTAACTCAATAATTATTGGAAGATCACGTACCTTTTTTTTCTTTTATCTCCCCATTCTGACTTATTCATTTTGGATCCTCGGTTAAGAAATCTAAAATGTTTATGTTATGAATAAGCTAATTAAATAATCTAAAATGTTTATGAATAATAATTAATAGTTATGATTATTTATAGTTATGAATAATCTAAAATGTTTATGTTACGTTAAGAAATCTAAAATGTTTATGTTACGTTAAGAAATCTAAAATGTTTATGTTGAATGTCTATTTTTTATTATTATTATTATTTTATATATAATATAAAATTCGCTATAAATGAGTGTCAACTTTGATCCTCCGTTGCCTTTTAAGGAATACCTTTCATCCATCTCCTCATATATTGCACAGAAATTGAGTCTGCACTGCTAATGTTATGAAATCCATGCCTGTGACATTGTTTTTATAAGATTATTTTATTATATTTATTTAATTGTAAGATTATGTTTTCTGACACAGTTTGGAATTTCGTTCATAGATCTGGATGTCTGCAGCTGACCGTCATCTTCAGCTGCTTGATAGGATATTAAGTTCAGTTAAATGTTTTGCAACTGATTTAATTATTTCTTTAAATCATTGACGTTTGATTGGCTCCTTATCAATGATGTATCAAATGAACAATAATACCGAGTATCTTTTATTTTCTCGATTTCCTCCATGCTTCGTTCCAATTAGCTTTTCATTCCAATTAGCTTTTAATTCCAATTAGCTCTTCATTCCAATTAGCTTTTCATTCCAATTAGCTCTTCGTTCCAATTAGCTCTTCATTCCAATTATCTTTTCATTCCAATTAATTTTTCATTCCAATTAGCTTTTCATTCCAATTAGCTTTTCATTCCAATTAGCTCTTCATTCCAATTAGCTTTTCATTCCAATTAGCTTTTCATTCCAATTAGCTTTTCATTCCAATTAGCTTTTCATTCCAATTAGCTTTTCATTCCAATTAGCTTTTCATTCCAATTAGCTTTTCATTCCAATTAGCTTTTCATTCCAATTAGCTTTTCATTCCAATTAGCTCTTCATTCTAATTAGCTTTTCATTCCAATTAGCTTTTCATTCCAATTAGCTTTTCATTCCAATTAGCTTTTCATTCCAATTAGCTTTTCATTCCAATTAGCTCTTCATTCCAATTAGCTTTTCATTCCAATTAGCTTTTCATTCCAATTAGCTTTTCATTCCAATTAGCTTTTCATTCCAATTAGCTTTTCATTCCAATTAGCTTTTCATTCCAATTAGCTTTTCATTCCAATTAGCTTTTCATTCCAATTAGCTCTTCATTCCAATTAGCTCTTCATTCCAATTAGCTCTTCATTCCAATTAGCTCTTCATTCCAATTAGCTTTTCATTCCAATTAGCTTTTCATTCCAATGAGCTTTTCATTCCAATTAGCTTTTCATTCCAATTAGCTCTTCATTCCAATTAGCTTTTGATTCCAATTAGCTCTTCATTCCAATTAGCTTTTCATTCCAATTAGCTTTTCATTCCAATTAGCTTTTCATTCCAATTAGCTTTTCATTCCAATTAGCTCTTCATTCCAATTAGCTTTTCATTCCAATTAGCTTTTCATTCCAATTAGCTCTTCATTCCAATTAGCTTTTCATTCCAATGAGCTTTTCATTCCAATTAGCTTTTCATTCCAATTAGCTCTGACACCTGTAATCCTCTTACCTAGCATTATTGTAGGTGCTTTGTTCCAGCTATTATTGAATTCTGGGACAATTTGCCCAATTGTTCAGTTGGATGGTATTTAAATACCATGATTATGGAGGGGAAAAAGGCTACTTTTGTTACTTGGTATTTTGTGCTTCTATATGCTGTCCACATATTACATTTGCATTCATGTATTCACACCGGTACATCATGTGATATTGATTATGAGGAAGAGAATGAGGAAGATAATGATAATGATGATAATGATAAATACGATAATGATGATGACGATGATGATAATAATCAACAATGATATTATTATTATTACTATTATCATTATCATCATCATCATCATCATCATCATCATCATCATCATAATTATCATCATCATCATCATCATCATCATCATCATCATCACCACCACCATCATCATCATCACCATCATCATCATCATCATCACCACCATCATCACCATCATCATCATCATCATCATCATCATAATTATTACGATTATTATCATGATAATGATAATGATAACGATCATAATAACCGATGGCCTCTGTATTTAACGCCATCGTCATGAATTCATGATCAGCAACTTGGCAAGAGATGTCATCTGCATGGAAAATGATGTCAGATCTGTTTCGTATTATCACATCTAATCTAAGTCTTTTAGTAGCCTATGTTGGTTTATTTATAGTATTTTCAGATTTTTTTTTTTTTTTCTTGATTATCTGAATTAACCTATGATATGATATATTCAAATCATCACCTTTAGTCACCCAAGATACAAAGGGGTGTTTCTTTTTCAATGGTATTTCTCTAAAACTATTTTCAATATGATAAAAAAATAAATTTAAAAAAATAAAAAAAGAAGCATGGGGGTCCTATAGGCTACACCAGGAATGAAGGAAGCATATTGCTTTACACTGTAACCCTGATGTATTTAGCAGCTGTATTGTTAACAGTTGCAGTGACTATCAGGTTTAACTTCCGGGTAATTCGTACATCTATGCAACCACATCCTCGACGCCTTGTATCACATCTTTAAACTTGGAATTTAGAATTTTGATTAAATTTCTCATCATCTTTTTTTTTTATTATTATTGTTTTGTGTTTTCTCTCATTCTCTCACTCTCATTTTTTTTTTCTCTCTCTCCGTCTGTCTGTCTCTCTCTTTCTCTCTCTCTCTCTCTCTCTTTCTCTCTTTCTCTCTTTCTTTCTCTTTCTCTCTTCCAGTCTCTCTCCCTATCTCTCCCTATCTCTCTCTTTCTCTCTCTTTCTCTCTCTCTCTCTCTCTCTCTCTCTCTCTCTCTCTCTCTCTCTCTCTCTCTCTCTCTCTCTCTCTCTCTCTCTCTCTCTCTCTCTCTCTCTCTCCTGAACTAGTATTTCAATTTCCTTCGAATTGTCCAAGGAGAAACTGGTTTTTTTTTATAGATTTTTTACGATGTCGTTGTGGGGTCAGCGGTCATGCTGACTGTGAAGCGCGGTCAAACATTCTCATCCCATTTATACTTGTTTTTATCAAGGACTCTTTGTTAACAGCATCCGAATCTCTAAATATCTCGGCCTGTATTTCCTTTTTACTCCTTACATTGAAACTTGTGTAGTATCTAAGAGTTATTTTTCGTTTAGCAAACTCTTACGCTGGCTATGTCTTCCAACTTATCTAAGTGGTGTTTTATTTTCAATATCCTCTTCACTCGTTTCATTTGTTTTAGTACGATCGAATCTCTTCAAGTCTAGTTTCTTACCTTTTTTTTCTTTTCTTTTCTTTTTATATATTTTTTATTCTTTTTTTTTCAATATCCTCTTCACTCGTTTTATTTGTTTTAGGACGAACGAATCTCTTCAAGTTTAGTTTCTTACCCTTATTCTTTTTTCTTTTCTTCTCTTTTTTTCATTCCTTTTTTCTCTTTTCTTTTTTTTTCTTCGTTCGGTTTACGTGATATGACAATGACATAACCGTCTACGCCGACATCTTGGCAAGATTGTTTCTGCTCGCTAGTTTCCTGAGTGGCTTTTGCTCTTTCTGCATTGTTGTTGGCGACTATTAGAGCAAAGGGAAGGGTGTGTGTGTGGGGGGGGCTAAAGGCTAGGGTGGGGGAGGGGGGGAGGGGATAGTAGGGAGTGTGTGGCGGAGACTCGTTGCACCTGCTGCTGTGCTGTGTCTCCCCCCCCCCCTCCCCCTCATCCCCCAGTGGCGGGGATAGGCGCGAGTTGCTTATTTTTCCTGTTATTATTCTGTCCTTTGGTGCAGCTTCGTTTGGGTGTAACTTGTGGGGGAAGCTTCAGGTATGGTATTGGTTAGCGTATTGGTTTTGCTGGAAGAGGGGGGAGGGGGGGAGGGGGGGGGCGCTTGGTTGAATCATTCGGAGGGGAGAAAGAGAGAGAGAGAGAGAGAGAGAGAGAGAGAGAGGAGGGTGGGAAGGAAGGAGAAAGAGGATTGAAGGAGGGATAGATAAACAATGAGGAAGGCGGGAGGGAAGGAGAGAGAGAGATGATGGGAGGGAAGGAAAGAGAAGGGGGAGGGTAAGAGAGAAGAAGAGAGAGAAAGGAGGGTGAAATAGAAGAAGAGAGAGAGAGAGGAGGTTGAGAGAGACGGAGAGAAAAAAATAGGAGCGTAAGAGCGAAGAAGAAAGAGAGAGGGAAGAGGGTAGGAAGGAGGGAGAGAGAGAGAGAGATGAGGGTGGGAGGGAAGGAGAGAGAGAGAGAGAGAGAGAGAGAGAGAGAGGGGGGGGGGGAGAGAGAAGAGGGTCGGCGGCAAGGAAAGAGAGAGAGAAAGGTGAGGGTGAGAGAAAAGGAGAAAAAAAGAGAGAGAGAAAGATGAGGGTGAGAGAAAAAGAGAGAAAAAGAGAGAGGAGTGTAAAAGAGGAGAGTGGAGGGAAGGAGAGAGAGGGGAAGGAGGGGAAGAGAGAAAGGAGGGTGAGAGAGAAGAAGAGAGAGAGAGAGAGAGAGAGAGAGAGAGAGAGAGAGAGAGAGAGGAGGGTGAGAGAGAAGGAGAAAGAGAGAGAGAGAGAGGAGGGTGAGAGAGAAGGAGAAAGAGAGAGAGAGAGGAGGATGAGAGAGAATGAGAGAGAGAGAGGAGGATAAGAGAGAAGGAGAAAGAGGAGGATGATAGAGAAGACGAGAGAGAGAGGAGGGTGAGAGAGAAGGAGAGAGAGAGAAGAAGAGAGAGAGAGGAGGATGAGAGAGAAGGAGAGAGAGAGAGGAGGATGAGAGAGAAGAGGAGAGAGAGAGGAGGATGAGAGAGAAGAGGAGAGAGAGAGGAGGATGAGAGAGAAGAGGAGAGAGAGAGGAGGATAAGAGAGAAGAATAGAGAGAGAGGAGGATGAGAGAGAAGAAGAGAGAGAGAGGAGGGTGAGAAAGAAGGAGAGAGAGAGAGAGGAGGATGAGAGAAAAGGAGAGAACGTTACTACGTTATTGATCAGCTCTACTGTATCGATACCTTAAATTTTCTTCCTCTTCTTTCCTTTGTGATCTTAGTTATGTTCCGAAAAAGAAAAAAAAATATGACGTATTAACTTAAGAAAAACGAAAGATTGAAAAAAAACAATAGCCAGAAAAATCTTATTTATGTTCCGAAAGAGGGGAAAAAAATATGACGTATTAACTTAAAAAAAAAGAAAGATGGAAAAAAATAAAAGAAACAGTAGCCAAAAAATACGAATATTAAAAA
>NW_028234428.1:30196498-30198998 GCF_977035675.1 Penaeus japonicus
AACAAACAATCAAACACAAACAAACACATACAAACACACGTATACACTCACGGACACATACACACACATAAAATACATGAGTGTGTGTGTTTGTGTGCATAATATATATATATATATATATATATATATATATATATATATATATATATATATGTATATATATGTATTTATCTATCTATCTATCTATCTATCTATATATATATATATATATATATATATATATAAACATGAACAAATGAAAAGCATTGCTGTGATCATATTGCTCTCTTTTCCCTAAAGCAGCTAAGTAATTAATGCCATAAAAGACTCTAGTAAACCTCTCAGACATCCGGGCAAGAAAAAAACGGAACGAAAGATTAAGAAGTCAGAAAAAAAAAATTAAAAAAAAAATAATTATCATCGACTGGCGGAAATAAAAAAAGAAATTTGGAAGTGGTTGTCTTTCTCTTTATTGTGACTGAGGAAGGAGGGAGAGAGAGAAAGAGAGAAGGAAGGAGGGAGAGATACGAAAGAGAGAAGAGGGAAAGATGAAGAATTAGTTCAACCTTCTCCCTTTCTCTAACTGGACCACATTTTGCTTTTCTTTTCAATCTAGTGCTTGATAACCAAATGTAAGACAGAATAAAACAAGATAAAAAGAGAAAGAAAAAAAACTGGAGAACAGACGTAAAATCAGCAAGACAAAAAAAGCTGAAACCAAAATAAGAAAAACAGAACTGACCTAAAATCGGCAAAATAAAACAGGCAAAAAAACAACAAGACAAAAGGAACTGAACCTCCCCCCCCAAAAAAAAAAAAAAAAAAAAAACGGGAGAACTGACGTAAAATCGGAAAGATAAAACAAAACCAAAAAAAACAATCAAGAGAACGGACGTAAAATCAGCAAGACTGGTTTCTCTCTCTCACTCTTGAAGAAGGAAAAGAAGACCTTTCGTGCTGCCTTCAAGTCATTGGTTCCGAGTCAGAAGAATATGTGTAATGCGGAATTTTAGGTAAGAGATTGTATTTCGTTTTTTTTTTTTTTTTGTATATTGTTCTTGTGCTTTTGTTTGTTTGTTTATTGAATTTGATGACTGCAGGTGTCGCTGTGCTATTTATATGCAAATTTTGTCAAAGCAAAGATTTGCATTTTTTGCTTCGTTCCCTATTTTCACCCTTTTTCTTTCTCTCTCTCTCTCTCTCTCTCTCTCTCTCTCTCTCTCTCTCTCTCTCTCTCTCTCTCTCTTCTTTTCTCTCTCTCTCTCTCTCTCTCTCTCTCTCTCTCTCTCTCTCTCTCTCTCTCTCTCTCTCTCTCTCTCTCTCATTCTCTCTCTCGCTCTCTCTCGCTCTCTCTCTCTCTCTCTCTCTCTTTCTCTCTCTCTCTCTCTCTCTCTCTCTTCTCTCTCTCTCTCTCTCTCTCTCTCTCTCTCTCTCTCTCTCTCTCTCTCTCTCTCTCTCTCTCTTTCTTTCTCTCTTTCTCTCTCTCTCTCTCTCTCTCTCTTTCTCTCGCTCTCTCTCGCTCTCTTTCTCCATTTCTCCATCTCTCCTTCTCTCTCTCTCTCTCTCTATCTATCTATATATTTACTTCAATTTCTCTCTGTCTTTTTGTCTCCCTCTCTCCTCTCTTATCTCCCCTCTCTCCTCTCCTCTCTTCTCCTCTCCATCTGTCTCGCTCTCGCCCTCTTGCTCTTTTGCACTCTCCTACTCTACCTATCTTTCTTTTTTTCTTTTTATCTCTCTGTCTCTCTCTCTCTCTCTCTCTCTCTCTCTCTCTCTCTCTCTCTCTCTCTCTCTCTCTCTCTCTCTCTCTCTCTCTCTCTCTCTCTCTTTCTCTCTCTCTCTCTTTCTCTCTCTCTTTCTCTTTCTCTGTCTATCTCTCTCTATCTCTCTCTCTTTAACTCGTGTTCTATCGCTCATTCTCTCCATCTATCAATCTCTCTTTCTCTCTCTCTCTCTCTCTCTCTCTCTCTCTCTCTCTTTCTCTCTCTCTCTCTCTCTATCTATCTATCTATCAATCTATCTATCTATCTATCTCTCTATCTATCTATCTATCCATCTATCTATCTATTCACCTATCCATCATTCTTTATTTGCCCCTCTCTCTTTCTCTCTTATTTTCTCGCGCTCCCTCTCTTTCTCCCGTCTATCGATCTTTCCAAATCTGCGTTTCTTTACATCTAACAATTAACTAGCAAGTTGCTACCTTAGGTTATTTACAGCTGCTATATATCAGTTTATTTCGCCCGTATTATCGGATTATATATATACACAGGTATGCATTGTACTTGTTTCGTCGTCTAAGTCGCAAGAGCGAAAGAGCACAGGGTTCAAATAGTGGGTTTTAAGATTTAAGATGGGGCTGGGGGTGGGGGTGGGGGGTTGAGAGGAAATATGTAAGTAAATGGAGTAAGTTGGAATGTGAGATTTGATGTAGGGAGATGAAATATAAAGTAAAATGTAAGATGTACTGCAAAGCTATATGGATTGAGTTAGAGTAAAAAGGTGAATGTAATAAGATTAA
>NW_028234428.1:30241795-30246795 GCF_977035675.1 Penaeus japonicus
AATTGCATGGGTGGGATTCATGTAGTGTAGACTGAGGGAGGGGACGGGGGACGGGGAGGAGGGAGGTGAGAAAGGGATAGGAGGAGGAGAAAAGAAAGAAAAAGAATGAGGCGAGAGAATAAGGTGAGTGGGATTCGTGTAGTGTAGACTTGGGGAGGGGGGAGGGGAGGGGGGGGCGAGAAAGGGATAGGAGGAGGAGAAAAAAAAGAGAAAGGAAAAAGAAGAATGAGGCGAGAGAATAAGGTGAGTGATGATGAAGATTGAAACAGGAAGAAAAGGAGGAGAAGAAGGGAGATAAAACCATCCTCCGTGAAGAAGGAGAAAGGGAAGGAAATTAGAGTCTTAACAGAGATTGATCGCGAACAAATATATCGAACGAGTAATTACACGAGAATAGGAATCTAATTCTTTTTAGGTTGGGGAATAATGGACCGAAAATGGTGATAAAGAGTGGAAGCAACATTACAAAAAAAGAATGAAAATCGCTGTAGTCTTCGTAGATTCTGGAAACATCATAGAGAGAGAGAGAGAGAGAGAGAGAGAGAGAGAGGAGGACTAAGTCTCCAGATAAATGTATAATTGTGAATAATGGAAACCTTTTGGAAAGGCTTTTACCGTACGTGTCTGATGGCTCCTCTGTGTGTGTGTGTGTGTGGGTGGGTGGGGGTCTGTGTGTGTGTGTTTGTGTGTGTGTGTGTGTGTGTTTGGGGGGGTCTGTGTGCGTGTGTTTGTGTGTGTGTGTGTGTGTGTGTGTGTGTGTGTGTGTGTGTGTGTGTGTGGTGCGTAGTGGAGGGATCGAAGAGAAATGCCCGTGATAAAAAGTAACAGTGTTTATAATTGTATACCATGTGCATATAAATATACAATATAGGTAAACACACGAATACATCCACACATTCTGTATAACAAAAAAATACATTCATATGGGCCTGTTCCGAATAAAATACCGAACCATATCAATGCAGAAATCTTATCAACCTGCTTCCTATCAAAAGAGTCCTCCTTTGTGGTTGTGAGAATCCACAGACAACAGTAAACGCTGTCTCCTCCCAACCACAGCCATTGTATACGGAGCTTGCAATTCATTCAACTCGAGTGAGGTGCAACAGCTGGTCCTCCAGTGTGGCTACCTTCCTCGCTTGCATGAACCTGTGAGTCAACATCCTTCACCGATGTATAACTCACTCACTCACTCACACAAATACATGGGGATATACACACTGGGTTGTTATATGTTTCTTGACCTGTGTGTGTGTGTGTGTGTGTGTGTGTGTAAGTGTCTTGCCCTGTGTATGTGTGTGTGTGTGTGTGTGTGTGTGTGTGTGTGTGTGTGTGTGTGTGTGTGTGTGTCTGTGTGTGTGTGTGTGTGTGTGTGTGTGTGTGTCTGTGTGTGTGTGTGTGTGTGTGTGTGTGTTTTGTATCATCCTTTGTCATTCAGTCGTTCTTTGTGTTGTTAGAACTTTGTGGTCCTCGCTGGGTATATGTTAGGAGATACGGAGACGTTAAGGAGGAACCTTGTAGGTGATACAAAAGGGTAGAGTGGTGTCTTCCCCTGTTAATGCTATCTCTTCATTTTCTTTTTATTTCTCGTCTTTTCTTTTTTTCTTTTTTTTTCTTCTTCTTTCTTACTTTTTTTTCTTATTGTTATTATTATTACTGCTATCCTGCTTTTTCTTATTGTTTACTTTTTCTTGCCCTTCTTCTTCTTCATCTTTTATATCCTTTATCTTCATTTATTTTTTTGTTTTTATCAATTTATTATTCCTTATCTAATACCTATCATTTATAACATTTATCATTCATCCATGTATCTCCTTTTCTTATCCATTAATTAGATAAGCAGATAGAAAAAACAAATATATCAAAAGAAAGAATTACACATGAAACATAATAATAAACAATAAGATAAAGAATAAGAAAATAAGATAAAATCAACTGGTATAAAATGTCGAAGTCTCCAGTAATTGGCCTCGTTATGTAATATGTCTTGAGGCTCAGGTCGGCCGAGGGGAGAAGGGAGAGGGAAAAAGGAAGAAAAAGGAGAGAGAGAGGGGGGAGAGGGAGAGGACAGGGAGGGAGGGAGAGGGAAAGAGAAAGAAAGAGGAGAGAGAGAGAGAGAGAGAGAGAGAGAGAAAGAGAGAAGAAGAAGAAGAAGAAGAAAAGGAGATGCAGAGAGAGAGAGATACAGAAAAAATAGAGAGATAGAGAACCTGATACATACAGAAAAAAATAGGGTAGAAAGGTATGGAGAGAGATAAACAAAAGATAGAGAGAGAGATACAGAAACAGAATAACACAAAAAGGAAATAGAGAAAATCGAAGTAAGCAGAAAGAGAGTGGAAGAAAGTGAGAGAAAATTTCAAAAACAAGAGAAAAAGAAAAAAAATAGAGAGGCCGACCGACAAAAAAATAAAAGAGAGAGAGAGATACAAAACAAAAAGAAAAAAAAATAATCTACTAGCCTTAAAAAAAAGAAAAAAAAACGCAGAGGGCAGCTTAGCCAGCAAGCAAGCAAGCAACATTGCCGTATCAAGCGAGTCAACAATTTACTTGTGATTTACGCCGCCACCGCCCTTGCAACAATTACCCCCCCACCCCTACCCCACCCCTCCCCCCCTCTCTCTCGAGATTATAATGTACAAGCAAAACGCAAACCTCAGCCATGACTGCAAGGGGAAAAAAAATTGCCGACAATGCTAATTTAATAAGAGGCTTTTTAAAGATAGGTCTCATTAAGCCTCTTCTTTCTGCGAGGAGGAAATAATGAGAGTGAGGGTGAGGGTGTGAGATCTGGGGGGGAAGTGAGAATTGGACGAAGGGAAAAAAATGGAGGAGGGTGAGGGTAATGAGGAGGAGGGTGAGAGGGGGGAGGGTAATGAAGAGGAGGGTGAGAGGGGTGAGGGTAATGAGGAGGAGGGTGAGAGGGGGGAGGGTAATGAAGAGGAGGGTGAGAGGGGTGAGGGTAATGAGGAGGAGGTGAGAGGGGTGAGGGTAATGAGAGGAGGGTGAAGGCGGTAAGGAAGAAAAAGGAGAGATGAGAGGGGGCGAGAGGGATGAAGGACAGGGAGGGAGAGGGGTGAGGGAAAGGGACAAGAAAGAAAGAGAGAGAGAGAGAGAGAGGAGAGAGACGAGAGAAAAGAGAGAATGAAGAAGAAAGGAAGAAGAAGGGAGATGCCAGATGCAGGCGAGAGAGAAAAGAAAAAAATAGGAGAGATAGAGAAGAACTGATACATACCAGAAAAATAGGGAGAAGGTCTTGAGAGAGATAAACAAAAGATAGAGAGAGAGATACAGAAACAGAATAACACAAAAAGGAAATAGAGAAAAAAAACGAATACGAAGAATCCGACGACGAAGTGAGAGAAAAAGTGTAGAGAAATTAAATCAAAATGAAGAGGGAAACGCAAAAAATTAGAAGAGCGAGATACCCAAATATAAAAGAGAGAGGAGAGATACAAACAAAAAGAAAAAACTAATTACTAGCTTAAAAAAAAAAAAAAAAAAAAAAACGCATAGGGCAGCTTAGCCAGCAAGCAAGCAAGCAACATTGCCGTATCAAGCGAGTCAACAATTTACTTGTGATTTACGCCGCCAACGCCCTTGCAACAATTACCCCACCCTACCACACTACCCCACCACCCAACCACACCACCAGACCACCCCCCCCCGCCCCCTCTTTCTCGAGATTATAGTTACAGAAAACGCAAAGTCAGCCATGATGCATGGGGAAAAAAATTGCGACAATGTAATTTAATAGAGGCTTTTAAGAATAGTTTATTAGACTCTTCTTTCTGAGAGGAGGAATAATGAGGGCTGGAGTGTGAGTGTGTGCGATTGGGGGGAAGTGAGAATTGGACGAAGGGCAAAAAGGGTAATGAGGAGGATGAGAGGGGTGAGGGTAATGAGAAGGAGGTGAGAGGGGTGAGGGTAATGAGGAGGGTGAGAGGGGTGAGGGTAATGAGGAGGAGGTGAGAGGGGTGAGGGTAATGAGGAGGAGGGGTGAGGGTAATGAGGAGGAGGTGAGAGGGGTGAGGGTAATGAGGAGGAGGTGAGAGGGGTGAGGGTAATGAGGAGGAGGTGAGAGGGGTGAGGGTAATGAAGAGGAGATGAGAGGGCTGAGGGTAATGAGGAGGAGGTGAGAGACGGGTACTGAAGAAGGGTGAATGAGGGAGTTTATGAGATGCAAGAGTGAAAGGGTTGGTTGCTAATGAGGCAATGGGGATTATGAGGTATGCGCTGAGGAATATATGAGGAGAAGAGAGAAGAAGGAAAGAGGGATAAGGAAGAGAGAATAGAAAGCCTAAAAAAGGTAAATGAAATGTGTATAAAACGTATGAGGAGTAGATGTGAATGTAGACAAATTCTGAAATGTATATTTATGTGTGTGTTTGTGTTTGTGTGTGTATGTATGTGTGTGTGTGTTTTTGCGCTCGTGTGTGTCTGTGTGTATGTTTGCGTGCATCTTTGTGTCTATGTACGTGTGTGTATGTGTGTGTGCGTGTATGTGTTCATGTGTGCGTGTATCTGTGTGCGTGTATGTGAGCGCATGTGCCTGTTTACACACGTACATACCCTAAGAAAGAAAGGAGAGCCACCCTTCGCAGATTGAATTCGAAGACGACGAGGTGAAGGAGGCGAAAGATGAGGTGTGAGGGAGAAGAGGAAAGAGGTGTGAGGGAGGCGAAAGATGAGTTGTGAGGGAGGAGAGGAAAGAGATGTGAGGGAGGCGAAAGATGAGGCGTGACGGAGGCGAAAGATGAGGCATGAGGGAGGAGAGGAAAGAGGTGTGAGGGAGGCGAGAGATGAGGCGTGACGGAGGCGAGAGATGAGGTATGAAGGAGGCGAGAGATGAGGCGTGACGGAGGCGAAAGATGAGGTGTGAGAAAGGCGAGAAGACAGCGAGCAGGAAAGGGAGACAAAAGCGAAAACCCTCGAGGAACCCGCGCTCTGTCGGAGGGGGAGGAGGAGAGGGGGAGGGTAAGAGTAGGAGGAGCAGGAGC
>NW_028234428.1:30261795-30274295 GCF_977035675.1 Penaeus japonicus
GTGCTTTTTTGTAATACCAATACTATAAATAATAACCATTATCAGTATTATAAATATTCCTATATGTCCTAACACCTATGTGCCTTCCCATGTCCACACCCTCAATACCACACCCATTCTCTATTACCCAAGCACTCGATCGCATCCTAACACAAAAATCCGATTTTTCCGATTTAGAACAAGTCGAAACAGCTAAAGTTTTTTTTTTTTTTTTTTCAGCCATCCCGCATCCTAACAGCTAAATATACCTTTCTAATTCGTCCACCTATCACAATAGTATAACATTTCTATAACACCTTTCTTCAGATAACACCTACCTACCACAACTCTTCACCTAACACCCTCTACCTCCCCCTAACACCTTTCACTAACCACAACTCTTCCCCTAACACCTTTTACTAACCACAGCTCTTCCCCTAACACCCTCTACCTATCACAACTCTTCCCCCAACACCCTGTAACTACCACAACTCTTCACCTAACCTCCTCTACCTACCACCCTAGCACCTTCATAACACCCTGTTCTACCTATCAGAGAATCTCTAATTCATATACCACAATCATACACCCTACTACATGATTCTAAAATGGTCATTGACTGACTGACTAACACGTTCTTGACGCCTTGTGACACGAAGAAAACAAGTTGTGACACGTTTTGACCGTCTGTTTCCATCTCCACACCTTCGTAACACATCTACCTACCACACACCCCTACCACACCACCCTCCATCTACCAAACCCTCCATCTACCACACCCTCCACCTACCACAACCTCTATCTACCACAACCTCCATCTACCACAACACCCTACCACCTACCACCCTCCATCTACCACACCCTCCACCTACCACACCCTCCACCTACCACCCTCCATCTACCACACCCTCCATCTACCACACCCTCCACCTACCACACCACCCTACCATCTACCTACCACTACCATTCTAAAAACCCTCCTTCCCTCTCTCTCTCCCATAACAGCTGGTGAGCTACGATCGGACCCGTGGCGGAGTGGTAGTGTCAACCGAAAAGGGTCTGGTTACCACATCGCGTCTCCTGGTTCAGTTCGCCGAGCCCAGGCACTCCGGAGTGTACACGTGCGCGCCGGCCAACTCGAAGCCGAAGAGTGTCAACGTGCATGTGCTGGCTGGTAAGGGGCGCGGGGTCATTTGCTTTCTTTCTTTTTTGGAGTTAGATTCTTATGTTTGTTGATTTATTGGTTTATTTGATGGGTTGTGTATTAGAGAGTGTAGTGATTAATAAGCCTAGAAGTGTTAAGCCTAGGAGTGTCAACATGCATGTGCTGGCTGGTAAGGGGCGCGGGGTCATTTTTTTTTTCTTCTTTCTTTTTTGGAGTTAGATTCTTATGTTTGTTGATTTATTGGTTTATTTTATGGGTTGTGTATTTGAGAATGTCTTTATTTACTTATTTATGAATATCCTAAGTTATTCGTGTAGTGATTGATAAGCCTAAGAGTGTCAGCGTGCATGTGCTGGCTGGTAAGGGGCGCGGGGTCATTTGCTTTTCTTTCTTTCTTTCTTTTTTGGAGTTAGATTCTTATGTTTGTTGATTTATTGGTTTATTTGATGGGTTGTGTATTAGAGAGTGTAGTGATTAATAAGCCTAGGAGTGTTAACGTGCATGTGCTGGCTGGTAAGGGGCGCGGGGTCATATTTCTTTCTTTCTTTTTTTCTTTTCCTTTTTTTGTTATTGGAGAGTTAGATTCTTATGTTTATTGGTTTATTTGATGGGTTGTGTATTTGAGAATGTCTTTTATTTATTTATTAATACCTTAAGTTATTTGTGTAGTGATTAATAAGCCTAAGAGTGTCAACGTGCATGTGCTGGCTGGTAAGGGGCGCGGGGTCATATATATATTTTTCTGTTTCTTTTTTTTTGTTATTGGAGAGTTAGATTCTTATGTTTGTTGATTTATTGGTTTATTTGATGGATTGTGTATTTGAGAATGTCTTTTATTTGTTTGTTAATATCTTAAGTTATTTGTGTAGTGATTAATAAGCCTAAGAGTGTCAACGTGCATGTGCTGGCTGGTAAGGGGCGCGGGGTCATTTGCTTTTCTTGTTTGTTTGTTTGTTTGATTGTTTTGTTATTGGAGAGTTAGTTTGTTATGTTTGTTGATTTGTTTATTTATCTAAGAATGTGTTTATTAATTATTCATCAATTTCTCAAATAATTTGTTTAGCAGTTTATAAGCCAAAAAGTATCACCGTGCATGCATATAATTATTTATTCTATTAAATGTTCATTTTTAGTTGCTTATCCATCTACCTAGCTATTCATATATTTGTTTATTTATTTATCCAATGATATATTTTATGTTTCTTTCTTTGTTTCTTTCTTTTCAGTTATTTTATATAGATTCCACGTATATAGATGATGTGTTTGTTTCTTTGTTTCTTCAAATATACTTCTTTTGGCCCAATTACATATTTTATGGTGATGATGCAGAATGACATTACACAATATCAGAACTTTCTTCCATCTATTATCATTCAGCTCTTATAAAGTTAATCACAAATATTTAAAAACCACGGAGAGTTTCCTCTTTCACTGTTCTTTCACTTATTTTACATATCATACCGTACGTAGTATTCCATAAGTATTAAAGTTTCTATCATCAAAGTAAAACATATCTATTACTATAATTACACTATCAAACAACCAAAGTACTTATATTTACGTTAGCCACAAACAATTGTTTCCACATAAATGATACTTGTTAATTACATACACTTGCTTCCACTATAACAATACTTATGAACCACTAACACTAACCTCCAATTTAACATACTTGTTCAGTATAAACACTCTCTTCCACATTAACAATATTTGTTAACCACAGCTTGTTAATACTTGTTAATTAACCACAAAAGCTTGTTGATACTTGTTAACCACAAAAGCTTGTTAATACTTGTTAACCACAAAAGATTGTTGATACTTGTTAACCACAAAAGCTTGTTAATACTTGTTACCCACAAAAGCTTGTTAATACTTGTTACCCACAAAAGCTTGTTAATACTTGTTACCCACAAAAGCTTTTTAGTACTTGTTAACCGCAAACACTTATATCCAAATTAACAATACTCGTTAACCACAAACACTTACCTCCCCTTTCAAAAAAGTAAAATAAAATAAAATAACCACAGAACTTTTTCTTACCACGTATACAACACTCTTTCACCACACGTCTTAAAACAACGCTCCAACAATACGATTCGATCTGAAGAACAGTATTTTTATTAGTGATGAGTTTCCCCCTCTCTCCCCCCCACCTCCCAGGAGACAAGCCAGCGGCGATCGTGCATGAAAACAATAGTGCCGAAGCTATGGTGTCTACCCAACGCCTACACAGCTACGTCTTCATCGCTGGCGCTGCTCTCATCCACGTCTTCGTCTTGTAATGTCTCTGTTTATATATATGTCTTTTGTTGTTGTTCTACGGTTCTCCTTTCCCCCTCTTTCTCTTTCTCTTTCTCCTTCTTCTTCTTCTTCTTCGTGTTTCTCGCTGCGATCTCTTCTTCTTCTTTTAGATCATTATTATCACGGCAGTTTTCACATTCCCGGTGTTCCCATGGGTAATATGAAAGGGTGCCTCCATATAAGCGATACGAGGGCCTCTAAGGGTGGTGATGAGGCTGTGTGATGGCACTCGGAGGCACTCTCTCGAGGTGGCTCTGGTGAACTTGTCTATTGATCTTAATCCAGATTTTGTAATATCTTTATCACGTATTTCTATGAACACGCGAGAGTTCGGTGACGTGTGAATGTACACGGTATTGTGTAAGATTATACGGTGTGTTTGATAAGAAATAGAACATATATATGTATATATATTATATATATACATGCATACATTCATGTATTTACTGTATCTGTATGCATGTACGTAGGCATACACGCATACATAACACACAAGGATTCCAGAAGAAGAAGAATTCTAAAGAAATCTCTCCGTCTGCCTCAGCGTCTTCGTACATCTTGAAGTCACTGGAGACAGAGACGCCTGCCTTGTCTTCTCTCCTCTTCATCCCGGGAGATCATGTTTCTCGGAGTTCTCTTGATACTCAATAGAGACATGGTGCATTAAGAAATTATTTGTACATATATATATACATATATATATACATATATATATATATATATATATATATATATATATACATATATATATATATATATATATATATATATACATATATATACATATATATATATATATATATATGTATATATATATATGCTCGTATATATGTATGTTTGTCTGTATGTGATATAGGCCTACACATGTACGTACATACAAAGAAATTCGAGGCTGGCTTGGAGTCACTGGTGCCATTTTGTCATCGGCTTTTCTTTAAGTCGTCAACTTTATTAATCTATTTGTTTCTTCATTGTCAACGTCATCACAAACTTGATCAGGTATCATGCTTTGTTATTAGCATTTTATATGGTAGTCTTCGTTGATATTTCATCATTTATCAAGTTTAATTCGTTTGATCTCCCTTTTCAGCCATTTTTACTTCTTATTTATCTGTACTTATTGTTCTGTGTTACCTATTTTTTCATTTTTTATTTTAGAATGCACCACAAAACAAAAATAATCTTGAAAAAAAAATATATATATATATCTACATCTTCTTCCATCATTCATCCATCCATCCATAATCTTTCAATCATAATCTGTTCGTGTTTGGACAAGTCGAGTCTGTCCGTTTCCAGTCAGACCGTGTGACCTTGTTTGTGCCCTTTGACCTCACTCGAGACAGAGCAGCGGCATATCTCCAAAGAAGAGGTGCCCTTGAGTGTTCAATAACCGTTCTTTCTCAGTCATGTTGGTCAGGTGTCAGTCAGCCCTTGTTCCCAAAAGTAATACATGTGAATACAATTGATTAATGTCCTGTAATGTCCAGCTGTAAGGCCTCTTTCCATTCGAGACATTTCTATGCTTTGAAAACGGGATAAAGTGCAGACTTCAAGCTCCTTCATTATACTGTTGGTGATGAGAAAGGCCTTTATTTACCGGGAAAAAAGTCTAAAGCATAGAGAAATAAACATGAGCATAGAGAAATAAACTAGTGGGAAATAAACTAGTTGAAGAAAACTACTTCACAGCTTGTTAGCGGAAAGACGAACCTCTTATGTGTTTAATGAATGTCGGGTGTCTTCAGGATGTCTTAGGAGCATTCTTGACGTCTTCCGCCTCCGTGGTTGACGTCATCGGGTTTCAGCTTATCGAGGAAGTCCATCAAAAGAGGAAAGTTTTCATCTTGAAGTGAAAAATGGGTGAAGATAAATGACATAGGCGTGATACCGATGGAAAGGAAACATATGAAAAAAAATGAAAAAAGAGACTTTGATATTGTGCAGTTATAGTTATGATGTCACTGTTCATTGATATATTTTGATTTCCTCACAGATTAGTCACTATATCCATCTTTTTGAATGGTGTAAAATAGTGACGATCCTTCTCACCTAATGTTAACAGAATCCCCCAAAAGAGAGTGTTCAATGTTTTTTTGTTTTGTTTTTGTTTTTGTTTTTTTCATATAATATAGAAAATACTGATTATAATTACGTGACATCCAGGTTCTAACCTCTGAATATGACAGTTCTGTGTAAAGTCCAATTTCCATGACATAACAATTTAACTGTAGATAGCATTCGTTAGATATAGAATAGATGTTTTATGATAGATCTGTGAATAGACCCCCCCATCCTACTCCTAATCCCCTCTCCCTCTCCGTCACCCCCCCCCCACCAACCCCCAAATCCCAAAAAATACCACAGTTGACTGTTCCCAGATATTAGGCTGGCCGAGAGTTTAACACAGAAAAAAATGAGCCTAGAAGCACTCTCCTTTTACTGAGACTCACAACATAAAGTAAAATGTGTCCATGATCGTTTGTTATGTGTACAAACTGGAGATTACATTTGATAAGATTAATTTCAGATTAATTTCATGCGCTATCGCAATGGTGTTTATGGTTACAATTTTTTTGTTTTCTAGGAAGAATATTAACCTGGATGTTATGATTCGATCGTATAAAAAAAAGATGTCTTGTTCTGTTTTGAAGTGAAGACAACATTTTGTATGTTTTCTTCAACAGGATCTATACAAATACCTCCCGATCTCCGTGTCCCAGATGATATGATATGAATGTACAGCAGTTGATTATAAAGTAATAATATGAATGGATATGAAATTACATGAATAAACTGATCGTTCTTTTCTATGTCTGTAAAACTATAGATTTTTTTTTTTTTTTTTTTTTTTTTGTTCTTCAAAATGAAATGGAAAAAAAAGATAATGTGTAATTCTCTCCGTGGTGATTGTTTACATATGGTAACTTTAGTTGTAAACTCAATGTGTATGTACAATATGTAGCTGACTATGTTATTGATTATGATCCATAATTATATATGGTCACTTTAATATAATTTGTGTATACAATACACCTTTGTAGTTTATGATAAGTAAATGTGAATATATTATGCTTGCATACTGTTCTCCGTATCTTACTGTATATACTGTAAATACTTGTATTTGTCCAATTATATATTTTTGTAAAATAAAGGAATTACTTCGGCCAGTGAATAATTTCTTATCCATATTTACGCATGTTTGTAATAGCATTTGGAAAGAAGAAAAGAAAGAGAAAAAGAAATGGGGGAGGAGAGAGACAGACAGAGAGTAGAGGGAGAGAACAGATAAAGGAGGGTAAGAGGGAAGGAGAATGAATAAAGGAGAGAAAGGGGAAGGGCGGGGGGAGGGCCAAGTCAGGCAACGAGAGAGAGAAACAATTAGAGAGGAACAGAGAGTTGTAGACAGAAAAGAAAAGAAATCCTCCGATAGAAAGAGAAAGAGAGAAAAAATAAAAGTTGAAAACATTAAAAAAAAGAGGCAGACGTAATTAAAGGTAAACATTACAAACCTATATGACAAAGATAAAACATACCAATATATCATATCACTAAAGAGAACAATAACATAGTCTCTCTCTCTCTCTCTCTCTCTCTCTCTCTCTCTCTCTCTCTCTCTCTCTCTCTCTCTCTCTCTCTCACTCTCTCCCTCTCTCTCTCTCTCTCTCTCCCTCTCTCTCCCTCTCTCTCTCCCTCTCTCTCCCTCTCTCTCTCTCTCTCTCTCTCTCACTCACTCCCTCTCTCTCTCCTCTCTCTCCTCTCTCTCCTCTCTCTCTCTCTCTCTCTCTCTCTCTCTCCCTCTCTCTCTCTCTCTCTCTCTCTCTCTCTCTCTCTCTCTCTCTCTCTCTCTCTCTCTCTCTCTCTCTCTCTCTCCTCTCTCTCTCTCTCTCTCTCTCTCTCTCTCTCTCTCTCTCTCTCTCTCTCTCTCTCTCTCTCTCTCTCTCTCTTTCGTTCTTACTCTCTCTCTTTCTCCCTACCTATCTATCTATATCGCTCTTGTTCTCTTTTTAAAAACTTGAAATGTTTACATTGAAAATGAATGAAGAAAAGAGGGAAAGTATAACATAATAAGCCTTTCGAACCCCTGATTCTCCGTAGGCCTATATGGAGAGTAAGAGAATAGAGGAGAGAAGGAGAGAGAAAGAGCGTGTGTGTGATAGAAAAGGCGAGCAAGCGAAGAAGAGAGAGATAAAAAAAAATGCGAACAAGCGAGGAGAGAGAGAGAAAGAGAGAAAGAAAACGCACAAGAGAGAGAAAACGAGAACACGTGAGCAACGGCCTCCCCCCACCCCACCCCACCCCCTACTCCCCAACCCCCTACCCTCCATCCCCCAAAACACACACACACATACACACACATACACACACACACACACACACACACAGAGGTCGACCTAATTTACGGAGCTTTCGAGCTGAATGGAATTAAACCTTATTGAGGAATCCTTACCTGGGGCGGCCGACCTTGAGGCTGAGAAACATACGGGGATTATCAGCTGCCAGAGAGAGGATAGGGGGGGGGGAGGAGGGATAAGGAGGCAAAAAGGATGGGTATGGGAACGGGGAGGTAGGGGAGAGGGAGGGGGACGGGGGACGGGAGGAGGGATAAGGAGGCAAAAAGGATGGGTATGGGAGCGGGGAGGTAGGGGAGAGGGAGGGATAAAGAGGATGGGTATGGGAGCGGGGAGGTAGGGGAGAGGGAGGGGGTGAAAGAGGGGGAGGGATAAGGAGGCAATAAGGATGGGGATAAGAGAAGGGAGAGGGAGGGGGAGGGATAAGGAAGCCAAAATGAGGGGCATAGGAGGGGGGATGAGGAGAGAAGGGGGGAGGGATGGGAAGGGGAGAAATAGAAGGTAGGTGATGGGGAAGGAGGGGAGGGGAGAAGGTAAGGAGAAAGAAGGCAAGGGGAGGAGGGGGTAGAGGGAATGGGGAAGGGTAGGGGGGTGGGAGTGAGGGATAGTTAAGGCGGGGGGGGGGGAGGATTAGAAGAACGGGAGAGGTAGGAAGAGGGGATAAGAAAATGTTATGTGAGAGGGAAGAAGGGGAGGGGTAGGGTCGAGAGAGGGATAGAGTGAGAAAGAGGGGGGAGAGAGGAAGAAAATTATGGATGGGGAGCTTGGAAATGGAGGGAAAGTGAGGACTGGAGGGAGGGGCCAGAGAGGATAGGGGGGAGGGTGGTGTAGGGGGAGACGAAAGAAATATAGATACAAATATCAATAGATAAATAGACAGATAGACACAGATACATATCCAAATAAGTAACAATTTAAACCAAAAAGATAAAAATATACATACAGATACACCAAAAGACAAATAGATAGAAAGATAGACACAAAGGGAGAGGTTAATCAACACCTACACAATTCCTGTATCGAGCGACAAGGGGGAAGGGGGGGAGGGGGAAGGGGTAGTCAAGGGCGTGGAGGAGAAGTGGGGGGAGAGGGGGGAGGGGGAGGCAAGGGATATAGAGAATGAGGGAAGGAGGAAGAGGGCTTAGGGGAGTGGAGGAGGTAGTGAGGAAGAGGAGGGATGAGCAGGAGGGGGGGAGGAGAGGGGGAAGATAGGAAAGGAGAGGGGAGGAGGGGGAGGAAGAGAGGAGGGAAGATATAGGGGGAGGGGAGGGGGAAGGAGGAGGGAAGAGAGAGAATAGGTGGAAAGGGGGAGGGGAAGGGCAAGAAGAGAGGGAGGAAAGATGTAGGGGGGGCAGAGGAGAAGTGGGGGGAGAAGAGAGAAAAGAGGGGACGGGAAGGGGGATGTGAGGAGGGAGGGGAAAAAGGGTGAGAGGAGAGGGGAAGGGGAGGAGGAGGAAGAGAGGTTGGGAAGATATAGGGGGTGGGGAGGGTGGGAACAAGGAGTAGATGAGGGGAAGGAGGGCAGAAAGGAGAGACAGAAGAGGAGAATGGGGAAGGGAGGGGGAGTGGGCGGAGGAAGGAAAGGGGAAGTAGGAGACGAAGATGAGGGAAAGGGGGAGGAAAGGGGAGGGTTTAGGGGGGGGGGAGAGGAGGAGAGGGAGGAGACGGACCAGAGAGGGGAAGGAGGGAGAAAGGAAGCTATTAGAGATGGATACAGTTCGCGGGAGGTCAAAGGTCAAAGGTCAAGACAACCTTTCCTATAAGGTCAGTGTATGGAAAGCAAGAGAAGATACAGGAAAAGAAGTAATGATAAGATCATAATGATAAAGATAATAATGAGGAGGAGGATAATAATCATCATAATCATAATAATATCAATAATGATAATGATGATCATGATTGTGATTATAGTGATAACAATGATGATGATAATGATAATAATAATTACAATAGTGACAATATGGAAATGATGATAATGATAGTAATTATGCGATAATAATAATAATAACAATAATTATCATATAATGATATTAGCAATGATGATAATAATGACGATGAGAACAATGATGATAATAATCATAATGATAATGATGACAATCATAATAACAACAGTTATGATAATAAGAGTAATGCTATTAACAAAAAACACAATCAATAATAAAAAAAATATTACAATGATGAAGATAATAATGACCATGATAATAATGATAGTAATAATAACAATGATAATGATAATGATAATGACAACAATGAGAGACTATACATGACATACACCTAGAACTCTCAATCAATCATTTCTTAGATTAATTCTGAGCTTGATATTAATCATTAATCTTATTAGGGCAGATTATAACGTCAACAATATAATTTTTTGACGTTAGAAATACTTGAAAGTAGATTAGATACTATTTAAGGAAATCTTATTGAATGTGATACATATTGAAAACACACTAGCCAAAGTCATAATACAATATAGTTTTATTTTTTATCACTATTATTATTATTATTATCCTTATTATCATTATCATTATTATCATTATCATTATCATCATTATCATTATTATCATTATCATTATTATCATTATCATTATTATCATTATCATTATTATCATTATCATTATTATCATTATCATTATCATTAATACTATCATAATTTTGATCATGGATAAAGAAAATTGTAATATTTGATAAAGACAATTATTATAGAATAATAAAACAAAATATCTAAATTTAAAAAAAATGATGAAATAATAAGATTAAAAAATGATAAAAAAAGTAAAAAGAGGATACAAATCAGCCCCGTCAGAAGGAGACACCCCACACACAAACGTACAGATATAAATACATCTATATAGAACTACGCACACACACAATACATCTATGTAGACCTACGCACATATACACATAATGCATCTATATAGACCTGAACACATACATACACACAATGCATCTATGTAGACCTACACACGCACACACACACACAATACATCTATGTAAACCTACGCACACATACACACAATGCATCTATGTAGACCTACACACGCACACACACACAAACACAATATATCTATGTAAACCTACGCGCACACACACACACACACACACACACACACACACACACACACACACACACACACACACACACACACACACACACACACACACACACACACACACACACACACACACACACACACACACACACATACACAGCCGTCACTACCCACTTACATGTCGTACAGCTGAATATACAAGTGGTGTTGCACATGGGCTTGCTTGTCAATGGCTGCAAGGAACAATCATCAGTAATACAGAGGCTTCATCATGCAACATTATAATAAGTCTATGCCGGGCAATACATAATATTTATTTCGTATAACTGTATGTTAACATAATTCGTAATGAAGACTTTATTCCTCATATATTACCCTTCATTTTTCTGTTGTTCTTTTGTATTTGTTGATGTTCATGTTAGTATTGTTGTTGTTAATATCATTAGATTAATGGTAATGATGATGATGATGATGATAATTATAATGACAATACTACCAATGACAATGATGATAATAATAACCGTCATCATCATTACTATTGTTATACTTATTTTTATTATTGTTATTATCATCATCTTTATCATCGTAATTATTACTATTATTATCATTATTTCTATCATTATTAACATTATTACTAGTATTATCATCATTATTACTATCCTTATCATCATTATTACTATCCTTATCATCATTACTAGTAATGTTATCATTATGATGATAATAATAATAGTAATAATGATAACAATCATGATGATAGTGATGATGAAAATAATGATAATAATGATATAATGATAGTGATAATGACAATATTGGGAATAATAATAATTGTGATAATGATAATAAGAATAACAATGATAATAATAATGATAATAATAATAATAATAATAATAATAATAATGATAATGATGATGATAGTAACAATAATGATGATAATTACATTAATGATGATTATGATATTAGTAATGATAATGGTGATAAGAATAACAATCCTAATCATGATAATGAAAAAAATAGCATTGAATAAACTTAGTAATATAAGTCAACAGTGTAATAACCGAATTACAATTAAGTATGAATATATGTAAAGTTCAAAAGTTCTAAAACCATTGTTAATTGGCTTGTTTTATGTGTGTGTGTGTGTTGTTGTTTTTTTAATAAGTTATCTTCCTGCATTTTCTTGTTGTAGCATTTTCAGTACTACACTTGGCAATTGTAACTTCCATTATTGCATTGATTTTCTCACCTCATTCTTCCTTCATCTTGTCTTTTCTTATTATGTTGTTTGCTATACGAATTACAGTAGGGCAGCTATGAGTAATCGGAAATATAGTTTATTCCCGTAGACTTCTCGAAAATGACGGAAAACAAGGAGAAATAGAAATGCTTTTTTATTACGACTAATAACAGGCATTGATATCTTCCTTCATCTTGTCTTTTCTTATTATGATGTTGTTTGCTATTTTCTTGTAACCTCTTAATTTCATATGTTTTCTGATATTCTGACACCACTACGAATTACAGTAGGGCAGATATGAGTACTCGAAAATATAGTTTATTCCCGTAGACTTTTCGAAAATGACGGAAAACAAGGAGAAACAGAAATACTTTTTTATTACGTATTTATTATTAAATTTCATCTTCTCTTTTCTT
>NW_028234428.1:30279295-30284162 GCF_977035675.1 Penaeus japonicus
CCACCTCCTCCTACTCCTCCTCCTCATTTTCCTCCTCCTAGTCATCCTCATCCTCCCCATCTTCCTCCTCCTTCTGCTCCTCCTCCTCCTCTTACTCCTTCCTCTTCCTCTTCATTCTCCTTCCTTCCTCCTCCCCCTCCTCCTCCTCCTCTACCACCCCCTCCTCCTCTTCCTCCTCCTCCACCCCTCCTCTTCCTCCTACTCCTCTTCCTCATCATCATCATCATTCTTTTCCTCCTCCCCCTCCTCCTCCTCCTGATTCTCCTCCTCCTCCTCCTCCTCCTCCTCCCCCTTCTCCTCCTCCTCCTCTTTCCCCCCTCCTTCTCCTCCTCCTCCCCTTCCTCTTCCCCTCATCATCATCATCATCATCATCATCCTCCCCTCCTCCATCGCCCCTACTCCGTTCCTCCTACCACCCTACCCCTCCTTCCTCCTCCTTCTCCCCTCCTCATTCCTCCTCCCTCTCCCCTCCTCCTCCTCCTCCTACTTTCCTCCTCCTCCCCTTCTCTTCTCCTCCTCCTCCTCTTCCCCCCTCCTCCTCCTCCCCCCTCCTTCTCCTCCCTCCCTCCTTCTCCTCCTCCTCCTCCCCTCCATCACATTCCATTCCTCCTCCTCCTCCTCCTCCTCTTGCTCCTCCTCCTCCTCCTCCTCCTCCTCCTCCTCTTCCTCCTCCTCCTCCTTCCCTCCATCACATTCCCTTCCTCCTCCTCCTTCTCCTCCTCCTCCTCTTCCTTCTCCTCCCCTCCATCACATTCTCTTCCTCCTCCTCCTCCCCTCCATCACATTCCCTTCCTCCTCCTCCTCCTCCTCCTCCTCCTCCTCCTCCTCCCCTCCATCACATTCCCTCTCCTCCTCCTCCTCCTCCTCCTCCTCCTCCTCCTCCTCCCCTCCATCACATTCCCTTCCTCCTCCTCCTTCACTCTGCTCCTCCCTCCTCCATCCACAATTCCTCATAATCCTCCTCCTCCTCCCCCTCCATCACATTCCCTTCCTCCTGTCCTCCTCCTCCTTTCCTCCTCAATCACATTCCCCTCCTCCTCCTCCTCCACCTCCATCCATTCCTCCTCCTCCGTTCCCCTTCCATCCCCCCCTCCCCTACTCCTCCCTCCTCCTCCTCCTCCTCCTCCTCCTCCCCTCCACCACCTCCCCCTCCTCCTCCTCCTCCTCCTCCCCTCCATCACATTCCCTCCCTCCTCCTCCTCCTCCTCCTCCTCCTCCTCCTCACTCCTTCCCTCCATCACATTCCCCCACTCCTCCTCTCTCCTCCCCGTCCATCCACATTCCCTCCCTCCCCTCCTCCTCCTCCTCCATCACCTCCTCCTCCCCTCCTCCCCCTCCTCCTCCTCCATCCTCCTCCTCCGCATCAGCAGTTACTCACGCCCCGCAACCTCCGACTCCTCCTCCGTTCTTCCTCCTCCTCCCCACAGCAACTTTCCAGTCCTCCCATACCTCACATACTCATCCCCCTCCGCCTCCCTCTCCATCTCCTTCACATTCCTCCTCCCCTCCCCTCCTCCTCCTCCTGCTCTGGCCATCCCTCCGCCATCCTCCTCCGTCCCTCCACACATTCCATCCATCCTCAGAAGCCGCCATAAATCACATTCAATCCCTCCTCCACACCTCATCCTTCCCTCCTCAGCACCAGCCATGATCATGCCGCCCGCCTCCTCCTCCTCCTCCTCCGCCGCCTCCTCCTTCCTCCCCCCATCCATACATTCCCCCCTTCCCTTCTCCTCTCCTCCTGCACTGCCCTCCTCCTCCCCTCTCCGCCCCTCCATCACATCCCCTCCTCCCTCCGCCTCCCTCCTCCTCCTCCTCCGCCTCCCTTCCGCACTCCCCTCCCAGCACATTCCCTCACTCCGCCTCCTCCTCCTCATCCCTCCTCATCCTCCTCCCCATCCATCACATTCCCGCCCTCTCCTCCTCCTCCCCTCCATCTCATTCTCCCCCCTCCTCCTCACTCCTCCTCCTCCTCACTCCGCCTCCCTCGTCCTCCTCCTCCCTTCCTCCTCCTCCTCCTCCTCTCCCCTCCCCTCCGCCTTCCTCCTCCCATCCCCTCCAACCGCCCTCCTCCTCACTTCTTCCTCCTCCCCGCCATCAAATTCCCTTCTCCTCCTCCTCCTCCTTCCTCCTCCTCCGCCTCCTCCTCCTCCCCCTCCTCCCCCCCCTCCCTTCCCCTCCCCCCCCCTCTCCCTCCTTTCCCCTCCCTTCCACCCCCCCTCCCCTCCCCTCCCTCCTCCCTCGCCGCCTCCTCCTCCTCTCCTCTCCCCATCCCTCCACTCCCCTCCCCCCCCCCCCCCCCTTTTCCTCCCTCCCCCACTCCACCAATCACATTTCCTCCCTCCTCCTCCTCCTCCCCTCCATCACATTCCCCTCCTCCTCCTCCTCCTCCTCCCCTCCATCTCCTCCTCCTCCTCCTCCCCTCCATCACCTTCCCTTCCTCCTCCTCCTCCTCCTCCCCTCCATCACATTCCCTTCCTCCTCCTCCTCCTCCTCCTCCTCCTCCTCCTCCTCCCCTCCATCACATTCCCTTCCTCCTCCTCCTCCTCTCCCTCCCATCACTGTCTCCTCCCTCCTCCTCCTCCTCCTCCTCCTCCTCCTCCTCCTCCTCCTCCTCCTCCTCCTCCTCCTCCTCCTCCTCCTCCTCCTCCTCCTCCCCTCCATCACATTCCCTTCCTCAGATAAAGACTTTAAAAAGCACTTTCTCTCCACTGCGTTTTTGTGACGTCATCCGCCCGTGGCGATACTCCTCGGGCCTTTCAGTAAATCTCTCTCTCTCTCACTTTCTCTCTCTCTCTCTCTCCTATCTCTCTCTCTCTCTTCCTCTTTCTCTCTCTCTCTCTCTCTTCCTCTTTCTCTCTCTCTTTCTCTTTTTTTCTCTTTCCTCCCCCCCTCAACTTATCTCTTCTCTCTCTCTCTCTTTCCCCTTTCTTCCTCTATCTCTCCTCTCTCCTTCATCTCCTCTCTATCTCTCTCTCCTCCTCACCTCGCTCCAATTGTCGTCTCTCGTCTCTCTCATCTCTCTCTCTCTCTTCTCTCCGCTCTCTCTCTCCTCGCCTCCTCTCTCTCTTTCTCTCCTCTCTGCTCTCTTTCTCTCCTCTCTCTCTCCTTCTCCTCTTCTCACGCGTCGTCTCGCCTCTCTCTCTTCCCTTGCTCTCCTCTAATCCTCTCTCTCCTCATCCTCACTCCTCCTCTCTCTCTCCTCTCTCCGCCTCTCGCTTTCTCTCTCCCTCCCTCTCTCTCTTTCGCTCTCTTTCTTTTTCTTCTCTTTCTCGCCTTTTCCCCTCTCATTTTTTTCCTTCCTTCTCTCCTGAATACACCTCGTTGTCTATCCATCTCGCTCTCGCTCTCGTTCTTTCTCCCTTTTCTCCTGCATATCTAGGTTCAATCGCTACCCCCTTTCTTTTCTTCAGCTCCCTTGCTCCCTACTTATCAATACTTGCTGCCCACCAGTTATTCCCCCCCCCCCACCACCCCCTACCCCCAATGCTACGTCTCATCACCTCTTTTCCAGGCTTACATTCCCCTCCGTTCATCTCCTCTTCTCTCTTCCCTCTTTCTTCTTTCCTTTAACCTCGTTCCTTTTTCACTCCCTCCATTCGGTTGGAAGTGCGTGTTATCGCCAGTAAGCGGGAAAGAAAGCCACAGTATCTCTGCAGCTCGGCATAAAACCGCAGTCACAGGAGACATAACCGCGGGAAGCAGAGCGAAGTCGGCCATCTTGAAAGTTTTTTTTAAAAGACCGCGGGGTTAAGGATATTTTTCCTGGCTTTAAGGGGATAACTCTTTGTGTTTGTTTTGTTTTCGTTTTTGTTTGGTGTTGTCTTGGTTATGATGATTTTAATCCTTGTTATTTATCTTTTGTTATTGTTATAGTTGTTGTTTATCACTGTTCTCATTTCGTTGGCGTTGCTGTTTTTGTTATTATTATTATTATTGTTATTGCTATCATTTTTATTATCATGATCTTACCAGTTATCATTTTCATCGTCGCTGTTGTTATTAGTATCATATTATCATTGCCATTATCCTTATCATTATTGAAATTATTGACAGCATATCGAGGGAAGCTCTCTCTGGAAATTCCGATGATCACAAGCCGGGTAACCGGGTTGCCTGGCAGATGGCCTACGAGATGGGCCACTCGGGGTAGGCCTGAGTATCTGGCAGGCTGGAGAAAAGCCAAGGGCAAAATATTGACACAAGCTCGAACGATGAATTGCAATAAAACGAACAGAAAACAAATTTTAAAAAGTGTAAAAATAGTAGTTGTTAATGCAACCGAGTAGTGTGTTCGCCCGTCGTCATTTTAGAACAAGTAGCTCGAGGAACCTGCTAGTCACAAGCCAGAGTAGTGGCTGGTATGGAAGGATATAGTCGGCGTGAGCAGAAGTGAGTCAACCTACCTAGCGCTCTGGGTAAGATTAACCTGCCAACACGGTTTCTTCGCTCGCTCGTTTTTCTCGTTTTGTCCACAATCTCGTTCACGGTCGTCACTTCAACGCTGCTACACCCTTCCCTTGATTTCTTTCTCCTGAAAGGTGTCTACGTTACTCGCATGGAAATATTAGTCCACAGAATACATGGCCGATCGTGAAGATTTGAGTAAGGTTTGAAAATTACTGGGCTTGAGTCTGAAATATCTTTACCTATTTATTAATCATTCTGTCTATATATGATGTATTAGAATATATATATATAAATAATATATATATATATATATATATATATATATATGACATTTCTGTATATAATATATATATATTATACATATTGTTGTTTGTATATATATATACATATATACTATATCTATATATATATATATAAATATATATATATATAATAGATGTATATATATACATATATA
>NW_028234428.1:30284262-30299262 GCF_977035675.1 Penaeus japonicus
TTATATATATAAATATATATATATATGTGTGTGTGTGTATGTGTGTGTGTGTGTGTGTTGTGTATGCATATATATATTATTATATATTATATATAAATATATATATATATATATATAAATAGATAAATATATATATAATATATTATTATAATATATGTATATATATAAAAATATATATATCTAAATATATATAATATAATAATATTTAAATATATAAATATATACACATATATATATACTGTATACACATATATAATATATATATTAATAAATATATATATTAATATATATAAATAATATATACAGATATATATATATATATAATATATATATATATATATATTATAATATATGTATATGATATTATATTATAATATATATATATATATACATATATATATAAATAAATATATATATATATAATAATATATAATATATATTTGTAAATATATATAATGTATATATTATATTAATATATTTATATATATATATATATATAAATATAAATAAGTATATATATATAAATGTATATGTATGTATGTAAATATATTATAAAATATTATATATAAATATAATATAAATATATATATAAATAATATATAATATAAATATATATGTATGTATATATATAAATATATATAATATATATAAAATATATATAATATAATTATATACATACATATATATAAAATAATATAAATATATATATAAATATATATATAAATATATATACAGTATATATATGTATGATATGTATATAAGTGGTACAAATATATACATTTTAGACATATATAAATAATATATATATATATAAAATATATATATATATATATATAGATATTTAATAAAAAAAAATACATATAGTATATATATAAATATACATATATATAATATATATATTCATATATATACGTATATTATATATACATAAAAATCTATAATATATAAATATATATATATATATATATAAAAATATGTATAATACATATAATATATTTATATATTATATATGGTGTTTGGTGGTGTGTGTGTGTGTGTGTGTGTGTGTGTGTGTGTGTGTGTGTGTGTGTGTGTGTGTGTGTGTGTGTGTGTGTGTGTGTGTGGATCCTCACTTTTTTCTTTCATTAAAATAGCAGATTTATCAATTAACAATAATTCTTCCTTCCTCTCAACCGTGAATTAAACAAATCTTAGATTCACCACATTTATGTTCATTCATCCTTTGGTCTCGATGTTTACTTATTCTTTTCTCAAGATCTCGCTCCTTCCTCACAAGGGACAGTGTGAATACCTGGGAGAAGGATTTAAAAGGTCAATGACATTTATTGAATTTAATCGAGTCCTTTATATCACTCTGCGAGGAAGACCCTATAAACGACGATAAATGACGGACTAACGAAGACGGTAATGGACGAGTGACGTGACGTAATAATGGGTCTTAATCAAGGGAAGGCCCTCTTTATGAGTTCGAGAAAGATCATTGCAATACGAAAAATGGAGATGATTTACAGTCTTGAAACGATCGAAGAATTTTGGGATTATGGGATTTGGCAGCAATATGTTTAGGATTTTTTCAAATAAATAATACCGTTACAATGGGGAAAGGATTAGATCGTAATTTTTGATAGATCTTGTTATCACCTTAGAGGAGTTGAACTTTGCATATGCAATTGACTTATCAAGGACGAGAACTGTGTTTTTTATCCGCTTAAGTGATCAGTTGTGCGACTTACGTTTGAGTGATTCGTTGGCCTGATCTGCTTCATATTCATGTGTTCTTTCTTTCTATTATATATATATATATATATATATATATATATATATATATATATATATATATGAGTGTGTGTGTATGTACATATATAGATAGGTAGATTGATAGATAAATAGATGGATATATAATATATATATATATATATATATATATGGTGTATATATATGGTGTGTGTGTGTGTGTGTGTGTGTGTGTGTGTGTGTTGTGTAATGTGTGGTGGTGTGTGGTGTGTGTTGTGTGTGAACGTGTGGTGGTGTATGTATAGTGTGTGTGTGTATGACATACACATGAACAAACGACGACTCGTCACACAAGATGGACACACACACTCAACATATATATATATATATAAATATATATATATAGATATATATATATATTATATATAATATAATGTATATTTGTATATAGATAGATAGCATAGATAATATAGTAATAGATATATATTATGTACATAGTAATATCTATATAGATATAATAGATAGATATATATAAGATATAGATATATACATACACATAGAAAGAGAGAGACAGTGTATATATATACATACAGTATATAATAATATTAATATATATTATATATATATATATATATATATATATAACTTACATATATATATAATTTATAATATATAAAATATAAATATACTATATAACACACACACACCACATATCGATATATGTGTGTGGTGTGTGTGTGTGTGTGTGTGTGTGTGTGTGTGTGTGTGTGTGTGTGTGTATGTGTGTGTGTGTGTGTGTGTGTGTGTGTATGTGAATGGACAGATGTATGGTTAAATATATTCGAGTATATGTGTGTGTTTTTCTCACTCTGGGTCGGGGGAATTTCCGTGACGTCATCGTGACGTCATGAATGGTTTAAAAGCGCACGAATGATTCCCATATTAAATTCCAGTAGCTTGAAGTCTGCTGGCCAGCACTGTGCTCGCATTAAAGCGGAGTGGCTGGAGGAAAAGTTGAAATATGTTTTTGTTTTTTCGGGTTAGATTTTTTTGTTGGTTTATTGTAATTGACTATTTCTTTTCTTTTCTTTTCTTGGCGCGCATTAGTGGCATTGTCATTATTATGGTTATTTCATAATTATTGCTATAGCATTATCATAACTATTATTATTATCATCATCATTATATATATCATCTTAATATCATATTAATCATGATCATGATTATCATTATCTACATCATCTTGATATCATAATCATCATAACCATGTTCATCATTATCATTATCCCTACCATATTCATTATCAGTTCTACTTTATTTATAATGATCATCCTCACCATCATAATTATAATCTTTATCGCTCTTTTTTATCATAATTGATATCGCTGTTATTATCTTACTGACTATTTATTATTATTATTGTTATTATTTATAGGACACACGAGCACTAACAGCCGATTGCCCTCACTCGATGACCTTTCTTGCTTAACCTCCTCCCTTGACCTCGTGAGCGACGAGGGGTGGATTTTCGAAAAGTAGGTCACCTAGATTAGTCTCTATAAAACAGGTAGTAGACAATTACATATATTAATAATTGCGCGTTTGACCTGCGGTGATTGACCTTCTAATCCCGTACATGATAATTACACAATCGTAAAAAAAAGATTATCGTAACACAAAGGCACATGTCTGACTAGCTCTGACAGCTGGGTGACATTTGATATGTCTTCAGCGACGTGTAGATTACAGATGTTTTCTCGAAAAAACCCGGGCGAGGAACTCAAAGAACCTTACGTTAGACACAAAATTAATCACATATGGAACTCAAAGAACTTCACATAAGACCCGAAATTAATCACATATGGAACTCAAAGAACTTCACATAAGACCCGAAATTAATCACATACTCGCAGTCCGCTCGGGGAGATGAGCTCCGATTCCTTGATAATCGTCAGTCAAGACCTGCGTCACGGCGAACCATCCATCCTCCAGGAGCTGTCTTCCCTTGAGTCAACTCCAGGAGCTGTCTTTCCTTGAGTCAACTCCAGGAGCTGTCTTCCCTTGAGTCAACTCCAGGAGCTGTCTTTCCTTGAGTCAACTCCAGGAGCTGTCTTTCCTTGAGTCAACTCCAGGAGCTGTCTTTCCTTGAGTCAACTCCAGGAGCTGTCTTTCCTTGAGTCAACTCCAGGAGCTGTCTTTCCTTGAGTCAACTCCAGGAGCTGTCTTTCCTTGAGTCAACTCCAGGAGCTGTCTTTCCTTGAGTCAACTCCAGGAGCTGTCTTCCCTTGAGTCAAACCCCGGGAGCTCGCTGGTTCTAGACTCTGATTGGTTACCCCGTGTCGCCTTCTAATTGGCTCTTCTGGTGGAGGCGCCTCCTGACGGGCGTCGTGTGGATGGCCCTTTCTCTGTTGGGTCTCCTCTCCGATTCCATCTCGTTCTCAGCAGGCCGCTTTCAGAGGGCCTTCTACTGCTGCAGGTGAGGTCATGGCATCTCCCCAAAGGCGGGGAACGTGGCTGCTCGCGAGACGCCCCGCAGAAGGTGCTGAGATGTGTTGCGTCAAGCCTTCCTCAGGATTTCGCGACTCTCCGGATCCTAGAAAGGGGGCCAGGACCTGCACTCCTGGGCTGTGACACTGTGCCAGGACCCATGCCACCGAAGAGACTGGTGCCTCAAGCCAGAGAAGCCATTTACAGGGTGACACGGAATACCCATAGGTCATAGGTCATAGGGTCATAGCTAGTGTGCCCATGACGCAGGACAGGACCCGACTAACGGCCACCAAGGAATAAAAATACATTATTTACTGTGTAATACTGTGCTTTGTATTGCTACTATGATTATTTCACGGCGACTGAGGAGAAGGATTATTGCAGTTGCAAATTCATGTTGCAGGCTGTGCTAGTAGAATTCATGACTGCGAGTATTTGATTGATTTTGTGTCTTATAAAAGGTTTTTCGCCCGGCGGAGGATTATAGGGTGTCTCGAGTGGATATCCTAGTCATCGTTGTCATTATCATCATTATCACTATTATATTATCTCATTATTATTTTTCGCGTTTTCATTAACATTATTGTTATTATTATTGTTTTTATTATTATCATCATCCTTACCAACACCAGCATCATAATCATCGTTGTTATCGTCATTAATATTGATATTGATTTTCTTGTCATTTTTTCTAGTACTATAATCATTTCTAATCATCATCGCCATCACCAGTCATCATTATCATCATCATTATCATTGTTATCATCATCAATATCATCACCATCACCATCACCAGTCATCATTATCATCATCGTTATCATTGTTATCATCATCAATATCATCACCATCACCATCACCAGTCATCATTATCATCATCGATAGCATGTGTTAACATCAACAATCAATTCCATCACCAATCACCATCACCAGTCTCCATTATCATCAACATTATCATTGTTATCATCATCAATATCATCACCATCACCATCACCAGTCATCATTATCATCATCATTATCATCGTTATCATCATCAATATCATCACCATCACCATCACCAGTCATCATTATCATCATTATCATCATCGTTATCATCATTAATATCATCATCATCACCATCACCAGTCATCATTATCATCATCATTATCATCATCAATATCATCACCATCACCATCACCAGTCATCATTATCATCATCGTTATCATCATCAATATCATCACCATCACCATCACCAGTCATCATTATCATCATCCTAAACAGATTGTTATCATCATCAATATCATCCCCATCACCATCACCAGTCCCATCATTAATCAACGATCATAATCATCGTTATCATCATCCAATATCAACACCATCACCATCACCAGTTCACAAATTCATCATCGTTAATCATTAGTTATCACATCAATATAAACACCATCAACCCTCACTAGTCATCATTTAACAATCATCGTTATCAATTGTTATCAATCAAATCAATATCATCACCATCACCATCACCATCATCATTCTCAACATCGTTATCATTGTTTATCATCACAATATCATCACCATCACCATCACCAGGCCCCTCCATCATTATCATCATCATTATCATTGTTAACATCATCATCTCATCAACCGATCACCATCAACCAGACACATGATCATCGATCAATTAAAGGTATCAATCGTTAACATCATCAATTTCCTCCCCATCACCATCACCAGTCATCATTATCATCATCGTTATCATTGTTATCATCATCAATATCATCACCATCACCATCACCAGTCATCATTATCATCATCATTATCATCGTTATCATCATCAATATCATCACCATCACCATCACCAGTCATCATTATCATCATCGTTATCATTGTTATCATCATCAATATCATCACCATCACCATCACCAGTCATCATTATCATCATCGTTATCATTGTTATCATCATCAATATCATCACCATCACCATCACCAGTCAATCCATTATACATCATCGTTTTATCATTGTTATCATCATCAATAACATCAACCATCAACCATCACCAGTCATCAGTTATCCAATCACTCGTTAATCATTGTTATCATCATCAATAATCATCACCATCACCATCACCAGTCATCATTAATCATCAATCCCCCCCCCCCGATATCATTGTTATCATCATCAATATCATCACAACATCACCAATCACCAGTCAATCATTAATCATCATGCGCGTTATCATTGTTTATCATCATGCAATATCAATCACCATCACCATCAACCAGTCATCATTAATCATCATTGTTTTCTCATTAATCATCGTTATCATCAATCAATATCATCAACCATTCCACCATCAACCAGTCATCATTATTCATCATCGTTTATCATTGTTTATCATCAATCAACTTGTATCATCACCATCACCATCACCAGTCATCATTATCATCATCATTATCATTGTTATCATCATCAATATCATCACCATCACCATCACCAGTCATACATCTTTCATCAATCGTTATTCATTGGTAAATCATCATCAATATCATCACCATCACCATCACCAGTCATCATTATCATCATCGTTATCATTGTTATCATCATCAATATCATCACCATCACCAGTCATCATTATCATTGTTATCATTATCAATATCATCACCATCTCCAGTCATCATTATCATCATCGTTATCATTGTTATCATCATCAATATCATCACCATCACCACCATCTTTCCCACCAGGCGCCCCCCGCAGACATATCATGAACTCGTTATCCCATGAACCCCGTGACTGTTATCCGTGGCGAGTATTGCAAGAGATCATCCTTACGCAAGATGCTGCCTTACCAACGCACAGCAACAATAGCCTAAACCAAATCCTCGTAGATCTCTGTGCAACACAAACCAAATAGAAACTCGAGATCCATTGTATTTAGTACCTCTGTTTACTTGCTCTGGTCTCCCCGCTTAACCATCGCCATTATTCAGCGTCCCACTGCCAATACCCATCGACCTCTGAAGGTTCCTCTGGCTGAGAATTCTGCCATTCGGAGCGCGTGGAAAATAGATGGGAGAATGGCCGATCTTTAGTCACATCTGGATTTTTTTTTTTTATCTCCGACGAGAATCATCGACTTATTTTAGATGTCTAAGAGTGTCGGAAGGATTTAAACAGCACTGGCAAGCAGTAAATAAAGTCATTAGAAAAGAGAAACGCAAATATTAGAAACATTAGAAAACTTAACATCCTGAAATAGATAAAAAAAAAAGATACCAGCCACCCGGATCAAGGATATGTATAGATTACAATTTTGTACTGTAACTTTTTTCCAACATCAGTCACCTGCCAACAAAATGTGTCACGAAAGAACTAAACATCAGCTATTTGACATTTGACAACACCTACCCCCTTTCCCTCCTCCCATTCGACTCATCACCAATTATATTTCCAGTTGTTCAAGAACACATGGTCCACCAAACAATTCAATCCATTAAGCAAAATAGGTCTGAGTCAGCACTAAACGCTTCAATGGCTCTTATGTATGGATTTGTAGCAGAGCTCGTAGTGCCTCTCACACCTGTAATAAATATATTAGTCAAAGTCACCTAAGGATCGGAGGATAGATAGGTGATGATGATAGATGCAAGATCCCAAATCCAGTGACTGAGTGACCGATGACCAGCCACGGTAACCGCAATACCAAGACTTTTGGATGATATACAAGGCCTGCGCCCCTGCAACAGATCTGGCGTATGATATCCTCCAGTACACTGCTTTGTACCCTGAACAATATGTATAAAGTCTTGGAACGACGGAAAACTGCCGTCGTCTTTCCTTTTGTCGTGATCGAATTTGCAGTCGGGCATCCATACTGGAGCATAGAAGATGGGGAAGCAAGGAAATGGGTCTCACAAGGTGGCGTCGTGATCCGTGGGCAGGTGGGACCCGTTTTGGCAGTACGGATCCTTCCTCGCGCTGAGCGTCACCCTTCGTATGGATACTGGGCTTTGCGAAAACCAGTTGAAATATGGATTCTGTTGAATATATATTGACACCTCAAATTGTTGCACGCAATATCTGCGCAGGAAAGAGAAAATGCACGGGCAGTTCCCTAAAGTAACTTTTTCGCGGGCTCTAGTTTCGCACAGGAAAACGCGCACCTGAAGTGAAAGAAGCCCGCCACAAGACAGAGGGAGAACACAGAGAAACACTGGAGACGACACGCTGTCGCCGATTTTTATTTTGTGTGTTATATATATTGAGTGTTTTTTAATATCCCACTTTTGTAAAATGGCCCTACCTTTCGCCCAGTGGATTTTCATCTGTGACCTGTGAGGATATGATAAGGTAAAGACAAATTATAATGGTTTGTATATATTGTACGCTGCCACTCCGGAGGTAAAACACCATGAACTCGTTGTTTTTATTTAAATTTCTTCATCGTTTTTGTTGTCTTATTTTCTTTCTTTTTAATTTTACACGAGTGAAGTGCTTGCCAAACAAAATCCTCTTTCTACTCACGTCCTACGCAACCCAGAACACACCCACCACACACACACAATCATACCCACAACAACACGCCACAGCGCACCATACGCACACGCACGCAACAACGCAACACGCACACCACGCCCCTACTTGGAGACTGGATAATTTTATTTGTACTGAAAACTTGGTGCTTATGGCAGATAATGAATTCGAGTGTAGAACATTTAATAGGGTTATAGGTTTTTCTGTTCTTGAATTATTGTCAGTTTAATACTCTAATTATTAGATTCCCTCTTGGCCACTTGCCTCAATGCTTAAGTCGGGGGGGGGACCACGCGGCCGCTACCACAAATGAGGGTCCGTTTTTTCAATATTTGCAGGAAAAAATTTGTTACTTTTCATTAATATGAGCTCGGGGGGAAGAATATTAAGAACGAGAAAGGCGCTGATGGGGAAACATCCCGTGGATTGATTATATTTAGATGTCCGGCACTGGCCTTCCCAATTGAGCCAGCCGTGACACTTTCATTGGGTTAAGTAAAGCATTTAGTCTGGTTGACCATAACATGTCATCTGAAAAGCAACATCACTGAGACCTGGAGTGTGTCTCGTCCCATGGCTGGCAGACTTCCTCGACGCCAAGACAGGTGGGGGTGAGGTGGGGTGTGGGGGTGAGGTAGGGTGTGAGGTGGGGGTGGGGGTGAGGTGGGGAATGGGGGTGGGGGACCTCCAACTACTTCACCCTCACTTGTGGAGTTCCTCAGGAAGCCGATATGGGTCCTTCCAGCTTCCCCGCCATCCTCGACGATCGATGGCAACATAGTTACTTAAGTCACCACTAATTATCTCACCATAAACAGACGCAAAACAGTTACTGAAAAGGTAGATAGACAGATAGACAGATATAGACAGCTTAAAGATAGAGACAGACACCTACGCCAAGCCACGAGGCAACCGAAGTCCACCCAAACTGAAGCCCCTTCCTGTTCCTCGCCCTTAGCCATCGCCACGCAACACGAACGTCAAAGTCTAACTAGCTTCGGTATATCCGCGCCCGCACGGGGAGGCACGGGTGACATGGTGTGTCTGGAGTTTTAGATATTTCTTTGACTCTCTTCTTTAGATTTCGTTGACTCTTTACCTCATTTTCGTGCTGGATCTCTGTGCAATTATCATTTTTTTACAACAATTCGTTGATTATCATTATTATCACACAAACACATGAATCCAGCGCCAAACGCAAAAATAAGCGCCCATTTTGTCTTTGTCGAAGTATTTGTGCATAATCGCAATGACATTAAACATTCATGTGTATTATCATTAGCATAATAAAGTGGGACTTACAGACTGAAATTCTTAATTCCATTCTTAACATTTGTTCAGCAAGAGTAATGGATAATGAAAGAGAAGAGAGATACTTTGTGAAAATATAGATAGATAAACAAAATAAGAAAGACTTAGATGGGTGCGAGGAAAGAGAGAGAGAGAGAGAGAGAGAGAGAGAGAGAGAGAGAGAAAGAGGGAAAGAGAGAAAGACAGAAGAAGAAAGGGAAAAAAAATAAAATAGATGTCTTGATAAATCCTAATACAAGAACTAGAAAGAGAGGGACAGGGAGAGATGAATGATTTTGTGCTTATCCACTTCACAGAGAATTAGGGAGTGAGACCAAATATAGAGATATGGGGCTTGGGGGGGGGGGGGAGAAGAGAGAAAGATGAAAGAGCTCAAGTGTGATGAGGGGGTCCACGCTCCCTGGATTGCGTATCCCTTTACACGGGTAATTGTGTTTGGTGGCGTTGAGGCCGAATTTAGCTGCGAGGCTTCTGTCGCTCCCTTCCCCCCCGCCCTTCCCCGCCCTCTCTCATCCTCGTGGTCTCGTTCTTTCCCCTCCCTTTGTCCCTACTCTCTCTCTCTCTCTCTGTCTCTGTCTCCCTCTTTCTTTCTTTCTCTCTCTCTCTCTCTCTGTCTCTCTCTCTCTCTTTCTTTATTTCTCTTTCTCTCTCTCTTTCATTATTTCTCTTTCGCTCTCTCTTCCTCTCTCTCTTCTCTCTCTCATTCTCCTCTCCTCACTCTCTCTCTTTCGTCGTCTCTCTCTCTCTTTCTCTCTCTCTCTTCTCTCCTCTCTCATCCTCCTCTCCCTCTCTCTCTCTCTCTCTCTCTGGTCTCTCTCTGTCCTCACTCTTTCTTTCTTGTCTTTCATCTCTCTCTCTCTCTCTCATCTGTCCCGCTCCTCTCTCTCTCTCTATCCATCCATCGTTCTCACTCTCGCTCTATCTATCCTATCTATCCTATCTATCTATCTCGTCCCCCTCATCTATCTATTCTCTCTCCTTCCTCCTCTCTCTCCTCCTCTCTCGTCTCTCATCTCTCTCCGTCTCTCTCTCCTCTCTCTCTCTCTCTCTCTCTCCCTCTCTCTCTCTCTTTCTTTCTTTCTTTCTCTCTCTCTCTCTCTCTCTCTCTCTCTCTCTCTCTCTCTCTCTCTCTCTCTCATATTTTCCTTCTCCTTTCCCTTCTCATTCTCATTTCCCTTCCACTTACCCTTACCTCTTACCACCGAACCCCCCCAAAACCTACCCAAACACCCTAACCACCTAACATACCAAACCCAGTACACACACCCCCTACACCAAACCACAACAGTTAACCACCCCTCTACCACCCACCCCCTACTAAAAACCCTTAACACAAACACACCAAACCCCATACTTACCCCCCCCCCCCCTCAACACTTACCCTTACCCCTCTCCATCCCCTCTCCCCCCCCCTCTCCCTCCCTATTCTCCCCGAGGGGTTGGCTTACATAGTCCTCTGAACCCCGCGTAGGCCTATAAAGCAAGGACGGGAAAAAGGAACAGAAAATCGGTCGCGAATTTTAGGCAGTATACTTTTCCCTTGTGGGTTTATTCGTAGTATGGTTGTTTCTCTCGCCTCTCTCCCTTTCTCTCTTTCTCTCTTTCTCTTTCTCTCTCTCTCTCTCTCTCTCTCTTTCTCTCTTTCTCTTTCTTTCTTTCTTTTTTTTCTCTCTCTCTTTCTCTCTTTCTCTCTCTCTCTCTCTCTCTCTCTCTCTCTCTCTCTCTCTCTCTCTCTCTCTCTCTCTTTTCTCTCTCTCTCTTTCTTTCTTTCTCGTTCTCTTTCTCTCTTTCTTTTTCTCTCTCTCCCGCTTTTTCTCTCTCTTTCCCTCAGTTTCTCCTTTTTCTCTTCTCTTCCTTAACTCTCACACTCCTCTCTCTCGCTCTTTTCTTTTCCTAAACTCTCTCTCATTCTTTTCTAAATTCTCATTTCTCTTCTCGTCTCGTCTCTTCTTCTCTCTCTCTTCTCTCCCTCTCCTTCCCTCCCTCCCTCCCTCTCCCTCTCCCTCCCACCCTCCCTCCCTCTCCCTCCCTCCCTCCCTCTCCCTCTTCCCTCAATCCTTCCCTCTCTCTCCCTCCCTCCCTCTCCCTCTCCCTCTTCCCTCAATCCTTCCCTCCCTCTCTCACCCTCCCTCCCTCTCCCTCCCTCCCTCCCTCCCTCTCCCTCTCCCTCCCTCCCTCTTCCCTCCCTCTCCCTCTTCCCTCAATCCTTCCCCCTCTCTCTCTCTCTCTCTTTCCCTCTAGTAGCGGAAGTCAAATGGCGTAGATATGGAAATACAAGGAGAGATAATGTGTTTAGGAGCCACAAGAGAATCGCGGTGTCTTGTTGGCTCTGTGGCACTGGTTTGGCTCTCGTTTTATGGCTCTAGTAGTGCCGGTTGTGGTAATAGTGGTAGTAGTTGTACTAGTGGTGAATATAGTAGTCGTTTGGGTAGTGGTGATGGTAGATGTGTTTGTTGTGGCGATGGTTGTAGTGAGAGAGAAATGATTGTTAGTGATATCATGAACAGAATGGTAGTTCTTTTTTTAGCTATGGTGATAGAGATAGGAGTGGTAGTGGTAGAGGTAGTTAGAGTAATGGTCGTGGTAATGGTTGTGGCCTTAGTAACAGTGGTGGTGATGACAGTAGTATAATTAATAGTAATAGTAATTAATGATGTAAGAGTGGTAGTAACAGACAGAACAAATTATAGTAATTTTGATAGATATATTATAATAGTATTAATCATGATAACGAAAGAGTCGTAGTGAGATAAACAGAAAATCATTTTTGAAACATTGCAACTTTTGAAGTTCTTGATTTGACACGTGTTGCAGGGTCGATTGGGTTGAGTCTTACCCAGAGAGGCGAAGGGGGAAAGGGTTTTAATTAAACTTGCAAGGTTCTTTCTATCAATTGCGTTTCATGTGTTGCACGAGACACTTATTTCCACATTTGCATATCTAGTTGTTGTTGTTGTTGTTGTTGTTTTTTGTGTCTATTTATATGTCAACATTTCCTTGCAGGATTTATGACTTTATTCAATAGTTGAATTGAAAGATTGAAGCATTTTTCTTTATTGCATGTGTCATCAGTGAAATTATAAAGGAAATGATCGTGATAGTATTATACTTGAAGTGAAAAGGGATTGAGTATTAATTTTTTGATACCATTTTAAATATGATAATGCTAATTGTGGAGAATATTATCGTGAGTAATGGAACTGATATTGTTCATCTGATCATTTGCAATTAGCCTTATTGGTATCATTATCATCATAATTATCACTATTCTATCGGTGCTATCATTATCATTATCATCATTATTATCACTATTTTATCTATGGCATCATTATCATTATCATCATTATCATCACTATTTTATCTATGGCATCATTATCATTATCATCATAATTATCCCTATTTTATCTATGGCATCATTATCATTATCATCATTATTATCACTATTCTATCGGTGCTATCATTATCATTATCACCACCATTATTGTTTTTTATTATCCTTGTTATCAGTATTATTACCATTCTCATTATGAATATCGTTTTTTATTACTGTAATTATTATCATTGTTTACATTTTTTATTGTTGTTTTTGTATATCATCACTATTGCCGGATTTGCAAATTATCAATATATTTGGTCGGTATGTTATGATCTTCTATCAGTATTAATGACAATGTATTTGTTTATCATTCATTCGACAGTTCAGGGAATAACGTATTATTTTTACTCACTGCAACAATGATATTCATATCTGTGTTGTATAGCGTTTGAATCTACATCACCTGTTTTGTTATTGTTTTTTTCAAGTCATGTGTTAAGCCCCCCCCCCCCCCCCTAAAGGTTGATATATATATGTATGTATATATGTGTATATATGTAATAGTATATTGTATATATATATATGATATATATTATATATATAAACCACATATATATATATATAATAATTTTTTATATATATAATATATATATATATATATATATGTGTGTGTGTGTGTGTGTGGGTGTGTGTGTGTGTGTGTGTGTGTCGCTGTGTGTATGTTTTTGTGTTGTGTGTGTGTGTGTTGTTGTGTGTTATATGTATACGATATATGTCCTGTATATATGTATATATGTATATATACATATATATATATATATATATATATATATATATAATATATATATATGATTATATATATATATATATGTTAATATATATATATATATAATAAAGAAATATATATATATATTAAGTATATATGGTGTGGGTATATATATATATTTATATGTGTGTGTTTGGGTGTGTGCATTTATGTATTACATATATATAGTATATATTATATATGTATATATCAACAATATATATATAATATATATATATATATTTTATTTATATATATATATATATATATATATATATATATATATATTAATCATATATATATATATAAACACACACACCTAACACATTACACACAACATCACACACCACACCAACACACATATATATATATATATATATATATATATATATATATATAATAGCTATTAACAATATATATATTTATATATATATAATATATATATGTGTGTGTGTGTGTGTGTGTGTGTGTGTGTGTGTGTGTGGGTGTGAGTTGTGCATTTATTTAGAAATAAATAATATATACATATATATTTATGTATAATATTTTTATATATATATAATAAATATATATGGTATATATGCGCTATATATATATATATATATTATATATAATTATATATATATGTGTATTATATATATATATATATAACACATATACACACATATACATATATATTATATATATATATAATATATGTGTGTGTGGGTGTGTGTGTGTGTTGTGCGTGTGTAGAGTGTGTGTTGTAAGTTATGTGTGTGTGTGTGTTGTATACATATATATTATGTATATAATATCAAAACACTAATATATATATATATATATATATTATAT
>NW_028234428.1:30306762-30309262 GCF_977035675.1 Penaeus japonicus
AGATGATTGCTTTGTACATACAATTGTTATCCCCCAATTATTTTCATCCTCAACAGAGCTGACACCCTCTGCTTGCTACCGTCATCCTATTCCCTCCCTATGTATCTGCGTTATCACTACTGGGACTGCTTTTGGGGAAAAAATATCCGTTGTGAACAGACCGGGATAAACATCACTACCACTGACGCCTGTCTTCCCCATCTGCTAATGCGTGTCGTTATAGTGTTTAATTACTGCGATCACTGTGCTGCAGTTTGTTGTTTCTTTTTTCTTGTTCCTTGTATACCTAAAGGTCAATGATTTGCGTTCTTAAATAAACCTTATTTGTATAAACCTTTTGTCTGGTATCACATTCCTATTTTGTGTAGGTTATTAATTTCATGACACCCATCACACATATGTAACATAGTAGCCCCCAACGGCAATAGTATGACAGGCAGATGAACCATCATATCAGCCAATGTCGAAATTTTAAAATCTCGGGGTTTGACACACTGATTTGTTTTCCCACACAACCCAGACAGCAATGCCAACGTCGGTACATGAAAGGGAATAAAGGGGCATTGTGGATATCCCTTTAAACTATGGTTGGGAGAGTGAGTACATTACTGGTGCTGCCATGACTGAATAAATAGCACTTTCGGTGGCATTTTCATCTTATCAGCCCAAAACCTTACATTCCAGCTGATTCCAGTGAACATGCCCACCCTTCTGGAACTTATGTTCCATAGGACCCATGGGAGCTCGTGCATCCTACTTTGTGTCTGCTACAGACTACATTGAGAGTGGGCTTCAGACTTTCCTCAGGCACACTTCTACAGGAACATGGTTGCAACCACACAACCTAGATAAGGATCTAGTGGTCAGTTAGGGACCGTAGAATCCTCTGTCCTCTTACAGTGCACATACACAGGAGGACAAGAGCCCGATGAGAGGAAGGCACCAGCAGGACCAACTGTGCAAGGGTCAAATGGCTGATGTCAATGTCGCCAACCTCAAGGACGTCTATGTGATACTCCAAAGACGTCTATATACCCGGCCAGTCTTCCAAAGCCAGGCCAGAAGAATCACAGCAGACCACAAAAGTAAAGCATTGGTATCAACATCCATCCAGCCAGAACAAGTAAGAACATGCACATGCAAAATAGGCCTATCGAACGCAGGAAAAATAAGTTTGCAAAAGCTATCAGATCATTTTTATTGCTAAGAAAACCTGGACCTGCATGAACAGCAACAGGGCGTGCTTCGAGATGTTAGACCACCTCTAATAAAATCCACTGGTCCAGTGGTAACAACCAGCTGCCAAGCAAGGCCTAAATTCTTACTTCCCACCTCGCAGGCAAAATTAATTTTCCTGACTCAGACTTAATGTCACCTGCTATACTACAGTATAACACAGCCACAATACCTATCGTCAGTCAGCATCAGACCTGAGTAATCAGGAGAATGCTAAAGCAACTGGGTATCTAAACAGCAATAGGTCGATACTAAGTGAGTCCCCATTCACTCAAGTCTTGTGCTGAGGACCGGGTGACCCACCATGGGTATCATTTTAGAACTGCCTGCAAGCCAAAAGGTGGCATTGCACGTGGAAAACTGCTTGTATCAGTGATACACAAGAAGTCTACAACAGTAGATATTAACAACAATAGGTCAATATCTCTGTTACTTGTTTTAGCAAGATCTTAGATATTAGTAATTGCAGAACAACACAGCTTCTCCCGATCGTCACCTCTACTAGTTAAAAAAAACAATTAGAATTCCTAGCAGAACGTTCCGCCTCCGACCTGCTCCCTGCCCAGTCATCCAGATGGAGGCAATCAGTGGATGACGGGATGGATGCCTACATCATTATGAACCTGGATAGCGCTGATGAATTTGACTAAGCGTAGCGCTGATGTATTGTGACAAAGCAGAGGAATTTTGGCATCTATGGTGACCTCCACCGACTACCTCCATGAAAGGTCACCCTCCATGAAGGTAAATGGACACTCCGTCTCCCAACGCCTCATTACTGCCTCTGTACTCTCAGGAAGTGTCCTTGGCCCTCTACTAAGGAATGCAATATCGGGACGGCCATCAAGGGAAAGAGATAAAGGATCAGGGATTTAGTGAGTAAAAAGAAGGAGAGAGGAGGGGGAGAGAAAGGGAGAAAAGGAGGGAGAGAGGGAGAGAGGGGATAGTGAGAGAGAGAGAGAGAGAGAGAGAGAGAGAGAGAGAGAGAGAGAGAGAGAGAGAGATAGAGAGAAGAGAGAGAAAAAAAACAGAAAAACAAAAAAAAAAAAAAAAAAAAAAAAAAAAAAAGAAAAAAAAAAAATATATATATATAATATATATATGTATATATGTATATATAGAGAGAGGGGGTAGGGGGGAGGAGAGAGAGAGAAGAAAAAGAGAGAGAGAGAATAGAGAGCGGGGTAAAAAAAGAAGAAAAAAGAAATATATATAATATATATATATATATTGTTGCCAAAAACTCCATATCATCTGGAGCCCG
>NW_028234428.1:30314262-30316762 GCF_977035675.1 Penaeus japonicus
CCTCTCCTCCTCCTCTTCCTCATTTAATTCTTCACCTTCTTTCTCCATCCTCTCCTCCTCCTCCTCCTCTTCACCTCCCTCCCTCCCCCCCCACCCTCCCTCCCTCCCTCCCTCCCTCCCTCCCTCCCTCCCTCCCTCCCTCCCTCCCCCTCCTCCCTCCCTCCCCCCCTCCCTCCCTCCCTCCCTCTCTCCCCCTCCTCCTTCCCTCCCTCCCTCCCCCCCTCCCTCCCTCCCTCCCTCCTTCTAGATTATCTTATAGGCTGTACCTGATACCCCCCTAAGATCATGACGAGCTTGTTTATTTTTATGATGAGCTTTTCCTGACGCAGCTCTCCTTCGGGGGATTAAAGGGCTTAATTCCTTGGAGTTCTTAAAGACTGAATTTGACTGGGATTAGTGCCTCTCTCTACCCCCCCTCCCCCTCCCCCCACACACACATGCATACACAAACGCTGCTGCTCCTTTCAATATATTATCATAGTCTCTTTCTCTCTCTCTTCTTTCTTTCTTCATTCTATTATCTCTATCTCTTTTCCGTTTTCCCCATTTCTTCCTTTTCCCTTCCTTTACCCTAGTCTTCCTTTTTATTTTCCTCTTCCCCTCACGCCCAGACCCCCTTTTCTATTCTCCCCTTCACCCTCCCTTTCCATTTTCTTCCCCTACCTCCCTCCCCCCTCTTCCATTCTCATCCCCCCTTTCTATTTTCCTCACCACTAATCCTCCTCCTCCTCCTCCTCCCCCCTCCTCCTAACTCCATCCTCCTCTTCCCCTCCTCCTCACCCCCCACCGTGTTTCCATTTTCAACCCCCTATTCGGTTTCCAAATCCCCCCCTCCCATTCTTCTCACCCCCACCCCCCCGCTTCCATTCTCCTCTCCCCCTTACCCCCCCCCCCCATCCCCACTTCCATTCTCCTCATCCTCAACTTCCCCTTTCCATTTTCCTATCTCCCTTACTTCAAGATCGACCCTCTTTCCTCCTTTGCTCCCTCTCTCTTCCTTCTCCCTTACCCCTTCCCCTTCCCCTTCCCCTTCCCCTTCCCCTTCCCCTCTCTGGAACATTATGTAATGGAGGAAAAAACGAAAATACCAAACATCGATTGATCTGCGGCGCATCAAGTAAAAAAAAAAAATAAATAATTAACCTCTTCTAAAAAAAAGAAGTAAACTTTTCCCTCAAAACGAATAAACAAGATAAATTTGGTTCCACTAATTAACAAGACCTCGTTCTTAACCGAGCGTGAATTCTCATCATGTAACTCTCTCTCTCTCTCTCTCTCTCAGCCAGTCCATTCTTTAAACTAAATAATGGACGGCCCCATATTCCGCCATAGAACAGGAACACCCAGCGAACAAATCATGGGCAACATTCTTCGACGTTAACTAGCCCCTCAACTCTCCTTTGTCTCGCGCTCGACGTCGATGGTCCTCAGTGTCCGACCGTGTTTACTCATCCTTGTGGCCCTCTGGCGGTCCTCTCCTCCGCGGGCGCCATCTGTTGAGCGCGCGGGCAACTAAAAGCGTGTTTGCTCGCCTCTTCACTAGATGACCTCGTGAGTTCTGGTGAAAGAGTTGTCGTCTTTTCGGAATTTGAAGTTGCTTGTCTTTTTTTTTTTTTTTTTTTTTTTTGTCTTTTTTTTTTTTTTTTGTTATGTGGAACTTTGGGGTTACTTGCTGATTACTGAACGTTCATTTATTTTCGTGGAACCTTAGGCGCGCTAGCCAAATTCTCATGTTCACTTGCTTTACCTCATGATTCTTTATTTTCTCCTGCCCACTCGATTTGCGGAACCTGATACTCACTTCCTCATACCACTTAAGCGGACATTGCCCGTCCTTCCTCTCTTCCTCCTTCCTCTCTTCCTCCCTCCTCCCCTTCTCCTCTGTTTCCACTTTCCCATCACTTCACCCCCTCCCCCCCCCCTCCTATCGGACCATAAGAGCACCTGAGCTTTTGTTGTCCTCAATCACGCTATATATGTACGGTTTGCTACGGCCATTGACTTGTATTCTGCAATTTGCAATTCTATAGGTATAGCGTCATTGCATGGTGGATGGAGATTTATTCTCAAAAACAAATAAACCTTTTATGAAAATGAATACGAAAAAAAATCCTTATGCAATGAAAGAAATTGATGAGAATTGTTAAGAATTGTTGCAAGGAAACAATTGATACTGGAAATACAAAACCCAGACGCAATTACCTTGACCTTTGAGATCTTTGCCTCAAATAAATCGCCTGGCATTATATCGACCCAAAGCACCTTTGCACAATCTAATAAACTGGTTAACAGGATAACAAAATCCTATCAAACTCGAGAGAAAATTCTATCAGATCCCAGATTAACGGACGAAGCCAAATGAATCCGAAACAAAAGACGAATGATCTCATAATAAATATACTGCTAAATGTATCACATATAACACAATACAAGAGCCAAATACTTACCTTTTTTGTGGAAAATATCTAAAGTACAGTAAATGTGCCTTGAACGTTGATGC
>NW_028234428.1:30321762-30324262 GCF_977035675.1 Penaeus japonicus
TCCTCTCGCTATCTTTATTTCTCTTTATCTTTCTCTCTCTCTCTCTCTCTCTCTCTCTCTCTCTCTCTCTCTCTCTCTCTCTCTCTCTCTCTCTCTCTCTCTCTCTCTCTCTCTCTCTCTCTCTCTCTCTCCCTCACTCTCCCTCTCTCTCTCTCCCTCTCTCTCTCTCCCTCACTCTCTCTCTTTCTGACTCTCTCTCGCTCTCTCTCTCACTCACCGAGTTTAAATTCCAAAAGATTTAATATTCATAAGACAAGGTATGAACTTGTGTAATTAGATTTCAGTTACTCATTAAATATTACTGACGAATTATGCCGCACCACTAACTCTGTTGCAGAAAAAAAAGTTCTGTACCTTGTCAACACCTGCGATAATTGCAACAGACAGGTTTTTTCTCTTTAAAGGCACATAAAAATCTGTTTTGTGTGTGTGTGTGTGTGTGTGTGTCTGTGTGTGTGTGTGTGTGGTCCTCCTCTCTCTCTCTCTCTTATATATATATATATATATATATATATTATATTATAATATATATTTTAATATAATATATTTTATTATATATATATATATCACTCTCTCTCTTTCTCTCTCTCTCTTTCTCCTTACGACGTGACAATGGCACCAGCACCAGCTATCGCCCTACCTTCAATTAGTTATCACTTTGAACGTAGGTCATGCAAGAGGTCACAGATAAGCTTCAAGAGATAAGCAAGCGCAACGCGTCTTCATTACATATCATAGATGGAATGACTCCTTATTTATATATCAAAATGGTTTGATTCTGAGGTAAGACGAGTGAATAGATCTAATGAAATAGATTGAAAAGATGAAATTCCTTTTTTATCAAATAAGCGATTGGTCGTTTGAAATTGATTGTTAGAAGGGCATTCCTGCATTTTTTTTTTTTTTCATCGCGGCTTTGTTTGATTTCATTGATTATCATCGTGATCCGATTGAGCTTTTTATTGCAAACTAGTCAGTAATGTTGCAGCCCCTCTTTCATTGACATTATTATTACGTATGAAACTTTATAAGAACTCTAATAACGGGTTGTTGTTGTTTTTTTAAGTTTTATTCGGTTGCTTAATAAAGTCAGGAAAAAAAATGAAAAAAAAGTCAGGAAAAAAGGAAAAAAGTCAGGAAAAAAAGACAACGATATTTTAGATATAATTTCCTACAGTGACAACCGACCTTGCCAGGGAACATGAAGAAGCTTATGGACTTTGGAAATAAGTTTCCTTTTGAAGGTATTAATAATGCGATGAACGGAGATTCACTGGATGATGTTTCGGATATGTGTTTTTCTTTGTTTGTCTGTTTCTCTGTTTGTTGATATAGGAATACCAGTGAAGGGAAAATATACTTTTGTATAGTATTTATTGCATCGGATAATCCCTGGCAGACTTGCAACAAAGGATAACAGCTTTAGAGGGGTAGGAAAATAGTGTGAATAAAGACTGGTATTTCACTGCTCATGGAGATGTAACTTATATTGCAAAACTATTCATTCTCGTGCATGCCGTTTGCATGACTCTTCATATTTCCATAGATTTTTTCTTTCTTTTTTTCTTTCTTTTCTATCCTTTTTTTCTTTTTTCTTTTTTCTTTCTTTTTTTACCTATTAGCATCGGTATGACATTATGACATATACTGAGATATAAGACAGCTGACCATTCTGTTTATTTATCTATTCCTTTCCATTTTCCCCTTTCTCTTCTTTAAGAATAAAGAAAATCCTTCAAGCAATCACAGCGAGGTATTCACAGTAATCAACAGCTGGGAGACCTTGACAGGTGGCTACCCATGATGGATGACAGCTGGGAGACGTTGACAGGTGGCTACCCATGATGGATGACAGCTGGGAGACCCTTGGGCAGGGGGTACCTGAGGGATGACAGCTGGGAGACGTTGACAGGTGGCTACCCATGTTGGATGACAGATGGGAGACGTTGACAGGTGGCTACCCATGTTGGATGACAGATGGGAGACGTTGACAGGTGGCTACCCATGATGGATGACAGCTGGAAGACGATGACAGGTGATTTCCCATGGATTTGGGTGACAGCTGGGAGACCTTGACAGGTGGCTACCCATGATGGATGACAGCTGGGAGACGTTGACAGGTGGCTACCCATGATGGATGACAGCTGGGAGGAGTTGCAGGTGGTTCCCTGATGGATAACAGCCCGGGAGACGTTGACAGGTGGCTACCATGATGGATGCCCGCTGGGGGACCTTGACAGGTGGTTAAAACTTTTATGGATGACAGCTGGGAAAAGTTGACAGGTGGTCCATGGGTGGTTTACGCTGGGAGACCTTGACAGGTGGCTACCCCTGATGGATGACAGCTGGGAGACGTTGACAGGTGGCTACCCATGATGGATGACAGCTGGGAGACCTTGACAGGTGGCTACCCCTGATGGATGACAGCTGGGAGACCTTGACAGGTGGCTACCCATGATGGATGAAAGCTGGGAGACGTTGACAGGTGGCTACCCATGAT
>NW_028234428.1:30347119-30354619 GCF_977035675.1 Penaeus japonicus
AAAGGTTGCTCTGCCAGTCGTTGGTGGGTGGGTTGATAGCTCTCCCATCCCAAGTAAAAGCCAATAAATTCAACTTCTATTCTGTAAAACGCATTTTTATTCTGGTTTTAGCATTATTTAGAGCACGAATTTCTAGGAACTGTTATATATGCCAGAACTCCTTTCCCAAGCTGGAGTCATAGAGGAGTGTCGTCAGTACACTTGTATTTGCGAGGTACCTTTTATATTGCATCATCAAACCTCCTAGTGTAGTTATCAAATGCCGCACAGTGTCCCATGGGGGTTCTGCAATATCTGAAGCGACCCCATGGAGTTATGAACATCATGAGACGTTTGCTTTCTTCATCCAGCTTCACCTGATGAAACCCCCGGTAAGCATCAGCAACAGTCTTATAGGAGTGGACTGGCGCACCTGATACCATATCAAATGTAAAATTGGTGCTGGTGTGCGGTGTGTTTCTCTCCAGCAAAATGTGTTAAGTCATTGAGAATCCACAGTAGGCCTTGGCTGGCCGTTCTTCTTTGCGACTACTACCATTCTGGCATACCACTCACTAGCTTCACCTGCAGACATGGGGGTAGGGGTGTGACAGGTGTATGGGGTTGCTCCTGATGTCAAATGGATATGGTGAAGGGTGCCAGCCATCACTGGCAATGAAGATGTACTTGTGTTGAATGTTGTGGCAGAGAAGTGCCTCAACAGCCACGTCTCTAACCTTGCCACGTTTTCCTTCAAAGGTAGCAGAGACATATCACTTGGCCACAATGTGGGACATTGTATCTTGATCCTGGGTCATTAGTGACTTTGCTCTCCTTCTTAACACCCATTGCTGCTATGGTCCACAGGCGAGGGAAAAAGTCAGCAGGAACCAGGTCTAGTTGTTTACAGATTTCTAGGGACAAGGAAAGGGCCTTAGCTGTCCTGACGAAGTAGACCTCTTGGGTGGTTGAATCCCTGCCCAGATTGAGTCGGCATGGAGAGGATCCCAAGAAATTAAGTCGTTTGTCTGCCACGTCCCTTAAACCGTTGTGGCTTTGAAGCTGTTGGGGGCATATACCCAGGTCCTGTAGTAGGGACGGGCCAGCTACGCAAACCTCAGAACCTGTATCAGCTACAGCTAACACTGAAACAGTAAATAGGCTGTTTCCGGCCCAAGAGAGTTAAATAGGCAGCTTCAGGAGGCGGGGATATTGTGATGCTGCTACCATAACAGCACCTGAAATCATGCCGGATGCATTTAGGAAAGCCTTGCTCCTGCAGATTTCTTGAAGTGACCCACCTTTGAGCAGCTGTAGCAGATAGCTCCATTTGCAGGGAAGTCACCTCTACTAGGTGCATGTTTGCTGCCACAGTTCCTGCATTGTGTTAAACTGGAATTGTTTGAAGAGTGACCTGTAGGACTGTAGTGTGCGGTAGCCACCTCTCTCACTGTATTGTCCCCATCACAAGTGGCCTCTTCCTGGATTGTTCCAGCCAACGCTTGGCCAGATGCAGGATACACCTCACGTGTATCCCTCACTGCTGCTTCAAGCAACACACACTTATCTCTGAGCTCACAAACGCTTATATAATTCAAGCAAGTCTGAAAGATTTCTCTTTTCAATACTTATAATCCCGCTATCAGCATATACTTAGACAGATCACTGTTAGACATTGGGCACTTACATTCACACTCTGCGCTCTCCAAAGCACACCGCTGGAAGTATTTTTTCATAGACTCACAATCGTTCTGTTTACTATTAAAACCACTGGACTGCCTAGTTTGATGACTGCAAGACGATTCCACCGATGGCGCTCAAGGCTTCCGCAGGTGGTAGCTGTTCCCACCGGCCGCCCAGATATCTATCGTCCGCTGAAGCTCAGGAACACAATTAAGGCGACTATGGAGTGTGACCATCAGTTGCGACCATGCAACTGATAGACCGTCGCCATGTTCTGAACGCTGCCGTAGTCATCGCCACTTCACACTTCTCAGGAGAGGCCGCGTGAGGGGGCGTGGGCACCGGCATGGACGATGGTCCGAAGCCGCCATTAGCCATGGCTTTTTGCTGGGCTGTGAGGGCATTAGTTGCATACATAGAGTGAAGGGCGTGAAGTGTGGGCGTGAAAAAGGCATGGTCCAATGCCCTCTGCGCCATGTAAGGGTAAGAGAATATTGGTTTTCATTGTCTTTACTTTACAACTATCTCATGACATGCCTGGTGGCACTCTGCCCACTTTCAGGAAGCTCTCCCTTCAGCCGGACGCGGAAAACATATTGTATCACACAATAAACATGATATCATACAATATATATATATATATATATATATATATATATATATATATATATATATACACACACAGTATGTGTGTGTGTGTGTGTGTGTGTGTGTGTGTTTGTGTGTGTGTGTGAGTGTGTGTGTGTATATATATACATTTAACGCACATACATGCAGATAAATACATGCTTACATACAGACTTACATGCATACATATATACATATACGCAGACATATTTACGTAAGCAAAATACAGATAGAGAGAGAGAGACAAAGAAACAGACAGATAGGCAGACATAAAGGAAAAAAAAAGTCAAAGGACTAGGAAAAAACAGACCAAGATCGAGAAACAAACTAATAAACAAAACTCAAACAGAACACCAGACAACAACCCCTAACCCCACGCCCTACAACCTCCCCCATAACCTCCATCCCCCCTCCCCCCTCCCCTTATCCTCTTCCTTGTAAAAACAGACAGGCTTTGAAATCCTTTTACGTCCCACTGCCCCTCTTTCTTCCCAGAACATGTTTTAAGGATTCAATAGTAATTATATTTATGTCAATAAGATCCCGGGAAGCAGTGGAGGCTAATAGTGGGAGAGAGAGAGAGAGAGAGAGAAGGGGGAGGAGAAGAGAGAGGGTTTAGGCTAATAGTGAGAGAGAGAGAAGAGGGGAAGGGGGAGAGAGAGAGTAGGCTAATAATGGCAGAGAGAGAGAGAGAAGGGGGGAGGAGGAGAGAGAGAATGTGTATAGGCTAATAGTAACAGAGAGAGAGAAAAGGGGGGAGGGGGAGAGAGAGAGAGTAGGCTAATAGTGACAGAGAGAGAGAGAAGGGGGGAGGAGGAAGAGAGAGAGAATGTGTGTAGGCTAATTGTGGCAGAGAGAGAGAGAAGGGGGGAGGGGGGAGAGAGAAAGAGTAGGCTAATAGTAACAGAGAGAGAGAGAAGGGGGAAGGGGGAGAGAGTTGGTTAATAGTGACAGAGAGAGAGAGAGAAGGAGGGGAGGAGAGAGAGAGAGTGTGTGTGTGTAGGCTAATAGTGACAGAGAGAGAGAGAGAGAAGGGGGAAGGAGGAAGAGAGAGAGAGAGAGGGAAAAACGCGAACACGAAGCAGAGACAACTCTCTCAAGCAACACAGACCAGAAAGACCCTGCAATTTCGCCAGGGAATTTGCGCGGAAAAATATCAGTTAAGAGGCAAATTCCCGGGCAATAAAATAGGCTGATTTATAAGACTATCGACCCCATGCAACGGACCATTTGCAATACAGTATGCACATGCAACGCTCTTTAAACACACACTGGCCCCTGTATAGTATGTTCCCTTCGGATGCTTGTCTTTTCTCTCTCTCTCTCTTTCTATTTCTTTTTTCTTCTTCTTTCTTCCCATTCTCTCTCTCTCTATCTATCTATCTATCTATCTCTTTCTTTCTTCTCTTTTTTCTTCTCTTTCTCTCTCTTTTTATCTCTCTTTCTCTTTCTCTCTTTATCTCTCGCTCTATCTCTCTCTCTCTCTCTCTCTCTCTCTCTCTCTCTCTCTCTCTCTCTCTCTCTCTCTCTCTCTCTCTCTCTCTCTCTCTCTCTCTCTCTCTCTCTCTCTCTCTCTCTCTCTCTCTCTCTCTCTCTTTCACCCTCTCTTTCTTTGCCTATTCTATATAATACTTGCTTATTACCAAACATGTGATGGTTTGTTTTTGATTTATCATCTTCACCATATCTATTACATTTTAATCATCATCATCCTTGTTGTTATTACTGTCATAATCATTATCCTCGTCTTTAGTGTTCCCATTATTAGCATTATCATTTTGTTATAATTATCATTATTACTATTATGATTGTTATTATTATCAGTATTGTCATTGTTATCATTATCATTATGTTCATCATCATTATCACTTAGATATTTTATTTTATAATTATCATCAACCTTATTATTTTCAGAAGATGGTAATTACCGACAATTACGTTTAGATATGATTATTTTTCTAAAAAAAAGAATCTAATATATGTTAGAGTGTGTGTGTGTGTGTGTGTACGTGTACGTGTACGTGTATGCTTTCGCGTGTGTGTGTTTGTGAATGTATATTTACACGCATTTGTATACCTGCGTGCATACATGCGTCCAACAGCCAGTCCATGCATACGATCGCCCCCTCCTCCCCCAACCCCTCCCTCCCACCCTCCCCCAACCCCTCCCTCCCTTCCCCCCCCCCCCCCCCCCCCATCACCAGCAACACCCAGTAAACAAGTCACACAAAAAATAAAACGATATCACAAGTGTCGGATTTATATCGCATAAAACAAGTCATCTCTCTACAAGCTGTATTCGCCCCTGTTGTTATATCTATTACCCGGGTGAGTATAATTGTCACAACTAATACAATCTGCTTTATGAGGCCAGTTAGCGAGCGTGGTGTGTCGGGGTGCCGGTATGATGCGGGGCAACGATAAATCGATTTTTTTTTTTTTTTTTTCTGTTTGTTGAATTAAATTTTGGATTTTTTTTTCTGTTTGTTGAATTGAATTTTGTTTTTGTTTTTTTGTTTGTTGAATTGAATTTTGGATTTTTTTTTCAAATTAATGTCCATATTGTTGTTTTTTCGCCTTTTTAATTTCTTTTTTCTTTCCCTTCTTGTTTTCTCCTCTTTTTTTTAGTTGATAATGCGTGTTTTTGTTAATTATTATCATTATTATTATTATCATATATTTTGTAACATGTATTTTTATTTATTTTTTCTATGTTCCTTCTTTTCCTTTTTTTCTTCTCATTTTCTTTCCGTTTCATTGCTCCCCTTTCTCTTCTTATCTTTCCTCCTCCTCTTTCCCCTTTTCTTTTTGAGCTTCTTCTTCGCTTACATATTTCATCTTATCTTCTTTCTTCTTCTTCTCATCTTCGTCTTTCCTTTCTCTGTTCTTGTCTTTGTTTTTTTAGCTTCTTTTATTTCCTTTCCTCTTCTTTATTTTCTCTTCTCTTTCTCTCTCTCATTCTCTATTTGTCTACCTATTCTTCTCTGTCTCTTTCTCTTTATCTATCTATCTGTCTGTCTGTCTATCTATCTATCTATCTATCTATCTAATTATCAATATAGCTATAGATAGATAGATAGATAGATATAGCTAAAGATAGAGAGATAGATAGATATAGATAGATAGATAGATATTGCTAAAGATAAAGAGATAGAGAGATATAGATAGATAGATATTGCTAAAGACAGATAGATAGATACATAGATAAATTGATAGATATAAGCATCGACATAGACAGAGAGACATTGATGCATAGATAGATATAGATACAACGATAGATACATGATTATGAGAAGGTGAAGCAGAACGTTGGAGATGATGATGATGATGATGATGATGATGATGATGATGATAATAATAATGATGGTAATTCTAGTAATGAGTTTCAATCTTATTATCATTCCGTTATCATTAGCAATATCATTAATCATTAATATTATTGTTGATCTTGTCGTTTTTGTTATCGTTATTATCATTATTATCCTGATGATTATGCTAATTAGAGTAGTAGTAATAATAACAATAAAACTACATCTACAACAAAAATAATGATAACAATGATGATGATAACAATATCATTCATAATAACTGATGATGATGTTAATAACATAATTAACAAAAAATGATGGTGATGATAATAATAATAGTAACAATAATAATGATAATGACAATAATGATAATAACAACAATAATAACATGATAGCAGCAATGATAAGGGTAATAATGATAATTTCAACAATAATGAGGATGGTAATGATAACATTGAAAATGACAATAGAAATTATAATGATAATAATGATAATAATAATCATAATAATGATAACAAAAAATATGATAATAATCATAATAATAATAATAATAATAATAATAATAATAGCAATAATAACAATAATGATAATAATAACAATAATAATAGTGATAATGATTATAATATTAATAAAAATAATAATAACAATAACAATTGTAATAAAAACAAAAAATATAAGGGTAATAATAATAGTAACAATGATGATATTAGTAATGATAGAGATAAAACAATGACAAAAATAATAATAACAATAACAAAAGTAATGATAATGATAATAATTAATGAAAAAATGATAAACATAAATATAATAAGAATGAGAAGAATAAGAATAAGAAAAGTAAAGATAATAATCACAATAATCATAATAAAAAAATAATAGTAACGATGATAATAAACGAGGGAGAGAATGAGGGAGGAGGGGACGGAGGGAGGGAGGGAGGGAGCGAAAGTGAAAGAGAAGGAGAGATATATCCGATTTTTTTTTTTTTTTTTTATAGGGACAATGTCAGAGAGAGAAAAGAAGGATGAAAGAGGGAGGTAGGGCGGGAGAAAGAGTAATGGAAATAAAATAAGAAGACTGAGACAGTATATAAACACATAAAGAACGAAAGGACGAGAAAAGAAATAAAAACAAGATTGAGCGACAGAGTGAAAATTATAACCCAGCTAACCTCCCCTCCCCCCCCCCACCCACACTACTCTCCCATTCCAAGGACCGTTTTTTTTTGTTTTTGTTTGTTTGTTTGCCTGAAACAAGACCTTGACAACTCGAAAATGTAAAATCGAGTTAGTTAAAAGATATTCTCCCGGATTCGCCCAAACATATAGCTAACCCAACGAAAAAAAAAAAAAAAAAGCGATCGGCTATTCCTTCCCAGCCGAGCCCTTCCCAATCGAAATTATTTCAACAAAATCAAAAACGGTTCTTCTCTGTTTACACCAAAACATTTCAATACAGCGATTGTATTTTAATGCATGCCATAGCGGGGATTGCAAAGTGTCTGTTTATAATCTGATAATTTTTCGAAGACTTGTGTTGACGGAATTGAATTTTGGAACATACGCCCCGTTCTATTAAAACCTATTGCTTGTTTCCTGCGCTCTTATTTACAACTTTATGTGTCATAGGTTAACTTCAACGCCGAGCTAATGACATCAATTACACTTTTAAGAAGGTAAGAAACATATAAGTGGTTGATGTGGATTGATAAACGAATCTGGGCCAGAGAGGTGAGGGAAGTGTGCCTGCACGTGTCCATTACCGCGAAGTTTGAAAAAAAAAAAAGTTTTCTTGCTTCATTAGTTGTTATTTGTCTCCATATTGAAGCAATTATTCGATAGAAAGAATATTAATTATTAAAAATGTATTCGCATTCATATTGTCAGCAACCTTAAGCTTCATT
>NW_028234428.1:30369619-30372119 GCF_977035675.1 Penaeus japonicus
GGCAGGGAGGGAAGGGGAAAGAGGGGGGGAGAGAGAGAGGAAGAAGGAGAGAGAGAGAATGAGAGAAAGAGAGAGTAAGAGAGAGAGAGAGAGAGAGAGAGAGAGAGAGAGAGAGAGAGAGAAAGGGAGAAACACCAGCTCAGAATACCAACATCAACAAACCAGGTTCCACATTTCCAAAGAAGCTACACCAGTGAGTAATGGCGCATCGTAGCCTATTGCTATTTCTGTGCGCTGCAGAGGGCGGAATAGTTGCAATTTAGACAATCCTATTTCAGCGTTTCGTCACTTCGGTCCGAAAAATGTGGTAAGTGAAATGTAACACGAGAGAATATCAAAAAAGGCTGCCAGATTTACCCAGGTACAAGCCTAAAAAAAGATAGCCCAGAGAGGATCAATGCTGTGTCAAGGAAATCTGTAAAAAATCTCTTGTTTAAATGTCTGAGCGATGAGACTAACGGCCGTATCTCTTGTCCTTTGCCACCGACATGGTCATCGTACCGATCCGACTGTTGTAACGCGTGAATGACAGTGACGATGCTGTAATATTCTTACTTTCTGTGCACTTGTCTTCGTCCATCATCCCCCAGACCGTAAAATGCGTAAAGAAAATGCGAAAAAAAATGCGATTCGGGATACGATAATGTGAAGACGACAGCTAAGAAGACCGTGGAGCGAAAACGACCAGGGATACAAACACAGGGTTTATAAGCAACTGTTGGGATAGTGAGCTTACAGTGCTCAGCAATAGGGAACTTATTCCAGGTAACATACAACAAGCTCTTCAAAATAAAATCTCAAATAATGTTAAAGGTATAATTGAAGATTTTCTAGAGGGAAAAAAATGTTTGCTGAATGAGGCCTCATGAGAGACTGAGAGACGCAAATTGTGAGGCATCTGGTGGCCGTCCGAAAGGTCAAGGGAACGGAATACCATCTATGCTAACAGCCATGTAGGACAACCAAGACAGGAACAGTCGCCTCGGCGTTATTCAATGGAGCAACATGCAAGACAAACCCATCAACAATACAGTGTGTTGCACCAGAACAGATATCAATCGGCGCCCCTCGTCATAACGAAGCTGAACCTTATCCTTAAAGATCAAACGCGCGCCTCACAGAGAGCATGTAGTCCAAGGAAGCGCCGCGGACTACTAACAATTAACAACTAACAATTCTGCTTCTCAGGGATAGTAACTATAAGGAAGGAAATATTGCTGGATCAAATGCAGCGATTTATATCATTATTTAGGTCGTTCAAAAGCAGGACAACTTCTGATCACCGTAAAAAGGAAAAAAAAACACAATATGGAAGATAGTAAAGATAGAATAACAGACACGACTCCGCAAAATTTGACTGGAACATTTGAACAATGCTGTCAACAGATGAACAGCATTGACTATATCACAGGGACTAATTTATGCAACCTAATCCTTGAACAACTTAATCCTCAACACAACGCCATGTAATGTGCCACATAATTACCCTATATCTGGTGCATCACACATTATGTTGCTGTTCAAAGGGGATTTTGATACTTAACTCATAAATTCATAATCAGAAATGTAATAGACATAATTCTATCGCTGAAGTCATTTCTTGGTGATAGAATAATACTCTGGAATATCGAAATAGAAAAAAAAATGCATGGTTGAGTTATAGCACTTTGTTCTAAAGAAAATCTTCAGATTTAAATCATTCACCATTCATCTCGATATAACTTGATGATGTTATTGATTAACATTTTGGACGAGAGGAGTAAAAGAATCCTAAGTTGTGGTAACTTCAGCCTTCCAGCCTCAGAGACACAGCTGTTTGAGTAGAAGATAAAAGATAACATGATGCTCATATACAAGCAACAAGAACTGCTTGTTTTTGATCAGCTTAGCCTGTCTGATTCCCCTGTTGATGCTGTGCCCTTAGGTGTCTGCTGTTTCTCAAGTTATCTGACCAAAAACCCATGAAATGAACTATTTACACGAACCCTGTGGGAGTGGGACAACACGACTAAGTAGAAACGAAATCTAGGTTGAATAGGAATTGAGTTGGACAAAGTGTTGCAAGGAGGTGAGAATATCCAAGGTCGAAATCGTGCAAATGCTGTGCAATTTCAAGAATAACAAGTCATTTTGCATTCTCTAGAGATGAGTGGCGTTGGTACACTTCCTTGTTCGTATAAAAGATAGGGTTGATTAATATTCTTCGGGTCAGCGACCTTAAGGCAGTTGTAAATGACCTTGGCGTCAAAGTCTACAACAAAAGAATATACACAGCAATATTTTCAACCGAGTAGAAAAAAAAGGGCAACGTGGTCAGCGCCAGGAAGCAGTAACATGTAAAGCGGGAAATTAAAGAGGTTGTTCTCAATGGTACAAAGGTAGTACGGAACCCCTTGGGGCTACCTATGCAAAGCAGATCTCTCTTATCGTCAGTCTCCCTTTTGATACACAAGGCTTTGCCATGAACTCCATCCTGATGTAGAAAAGGCTTCTAATTCAG
>NW_028234428.1:30379619-30382119 GCF_977035675.1 Penaeus japonicus
CATTCCCTTCCAGTCTGTGTCTTCCATTAATGCGTTTGGTTCCCTTTACCCCTTTGCTCTTGGCCGTCTGTTGGCGGTGTCAGTACCTCGCATCTTCACTCAGAATTTCTTGCCTTTTCCCTCAGAATTTCTCGCTTTCCCTCAGAATTTCTCGCTTTCCCTCAGAATTTCTCGCTTTCTCTCAGTACCTCTCCCTTTCCTTCAGTACCTCCTTCCTTCAGTATCTTTCCCAATCCCTCAGTTCTTCTCCCTTTCTCTCAGTACCTCTCCTTTTCCCTCAGTACCTCTCCTTTTCCCTCAGTACCTCTCCTTTTCCCTCAGTACCTCTCCTTTTCCCTCAGTACCTCTCCTTTTCCCTCAGTACTTCTCCTTTTCCTTCAGTACCTCGCCCTCTCCCTCAGTACCTCGCCCTTTCCCTCAGTACCTCTCCCTTTCCCTCAGTACCGCGCCCTTTCCCTCAGTACCTCTCCCTTTTCCTTCAGTACCTCTCCCTTTCTCTCAGTACCTCTCCTTTTCCTTCAGTACCTCGCCCTCTCCCTCAGTACCTCGCCCTTTCCTTCAGTACCTCTCCCTTTCCTTCAGTACCTCTCCTTTTCCCTCAGAACTTCTCCCTCTCCCTCAGTACCTCTCCTTTTCCCTCAGAACTTCTCCCTCTCCCTCAGTACCTCTCCTTTTCCTTCAGTACCTCGCCCTTTCCCTCAAGTACCTCGCCCTCTCCCTCAGTACCTCGCCCTTTCCTTCAGTACCTCGCCCTTTCCCTTCAGTACCTCTCCTTTTCCTTCAGTACCTCGCCTTTTCCTTCAGTACCTCGCCCTTTCCCTCAAGTACCTCGCCCTCTCCCTCAGTACCTCTCCTTTTCCCTCAGTACCTCTCCTTTTCCCTCAGAACTTCTCCCTCTCCCTCAGTACCTCTCCTTTTCCCTCAGAACTTCTCCCTCTCCCTCAGTACCTCTCCCTTTCCCTCAGTACCTCGCCCTCTCCCTCAGTACCTCACCCTCTCCCTCAGTACCTACCTTTCCTTCAGTACCTCTCCCTTTCCTTCAGTACCTCTCCTTTTCCCAGTACCTCTCCCTTTCCCTCAGTACCTCGCCCTTTTCTTCAGTACCTCGCCCTTTCCCTTCAGTACCTCTCCTTTCCCTTCAGTACCTCGCCCTCTCCCTCAGTACCTCTCCTTTTCCTTCAGTACCTCGCCCTTTCCCTTCAGTACCTCGCCCTCTCCCTCAGTACCTCTCCTTTTCCTTCAGTACCTCGCCCTTTCCCTTAGCATAAAGGAAACGCAAGGGAAGGTACGTGTCCTTCAGGAGCCTCTTGTCGTTATATAAGATAGATCACGGGCCGATGATTCGTGATTGGATTCGTGTTCAGTCAAAGGAGATAACCCGTGATGTGGAGGCCCTCCCGCACTGCCGATAGGCTGTTTCGCCGCGGAGCCGTACCGCCCTTAGGCTTTTTCTTTCTTTTGGGAGGGTTGGGGTGGGGGTGGGGTGGGGACGGGGGGGGGGGGTGTTCCGGTGTGTTTTTCTTCTCCTTCCACGAACGGTTTTCTATGTGTGTGTGTGTGTGTATGTATATATCCTTAGATCGAGTCTTGGTCAGGGTAGTAAAATTTATATTTCTATATTAATATGCGTTACTGTATTCTACCATCTTTCTCACGTAGATATAACCTTGGTAACCTGATTTGGGACTGAATATCTAATTCATTCCTGCCGAGTGCCCACGGTCATTGTCTGTAAAAGCTGTACACATTTGTATATATTTGTACATTTTCCGAATACTCCTGTATTTTTTATTCACGTTTATTAATTCTAACAAACTTGTTTTAATATTTGTTTTATAGTTGTTGTATTTTTTAATACTCAATACATTCGCAATATGAATCTTAAACTTTTTTTTATTTCAGTTCTCTTTTTTCTGTAGTTCGCTCCGCCTAATACATTTTATCTCCTGTTTCTTCTGTCTACTATAATTTTCTTCACTTTTCTTCAATAAACTTCCAAATCTTCTAATTGTTTTGTCTTTTTTTCTCATTTTATTTTATTTTTCATTTATTTATTATTATTTTTTATTTATTTTTTATTCTTTTATTATTATTTTTTTTTTTTTTTTTTTTTTTTTTGTGGGGGGGGCTAAATCTCGCTTCATTTTTTCCACACGCTCTCTTTCCTTTTTAGTATATTGGGGACATCGGAACCCACGTACGTTTACAGTTTTAAAAAACACAGTCACCGTAATACTATCTGAATTACCAGCGATTATATTGGTCACACACAGGGCTACTTGGTCTTCGGCCCGCCAATGCGCAATTGATATTATAATGGATAAACATGTTTACTGGACTTGGTGAAACTGATTATAAGACTATTTGCGATGGTCCGTATTGTGATGCGAATGTTTTCCAGAAGAAAATATCACTAGCAAAAACAAATGGCATCTTAAATAGATACAAATTTTTATGTCTCCGATCGGTTGCAGAAAATTTTTGCAGAAAGTGGAAATTT
>NW_028234428.1:30387119-30389619 GCF_977035675.1 Penaeus japonicus
CATTTAGGTATACATATTGGATTATATATATTATATATTTTTATTTAATATATATATTATATTATATATATATATTATATACATTTATATATACTTTATATTTTTATATATATATTTTATATTATATATATATATATAATATATATATATATATATATATGTATATTATAGATATAGACTTAATACATATATTAGATACATACATACATACATATATATATATATATTATTTATATATATATATATAATTTATATATACTGTTATTATATATAAATTATTATAGATACAGATATACATATATATTTTACCCATATATATATATATATATTATATATATATTATATATATATATATAATATATATATTTATTTACCACATATATATATGTATGCATTTGGTGTAGTATCTATATTAAACATATAAATATATATATATATATATTAATATATATATATTTTATATATATAATATTATATATATTATATATAGATATATAGATCATATATATGTATGTATGTATCGGATTGTATGATGTATTGCATAGTCAGTCCATGATTTATTTTCCTGAAGGGGAGTGATGCTTAAAGTCTTAAGTTTTTCTCTTAGTTTTTGTTGGTGGGGAACCGTTGGAACCGCTTGCGATAGCGTTGCGAAACCTTAGCGGTTCCTCTGGATATCCTTAAATGGCATGATCATGTATCTTCAGAAAAATTTTTGTAGGAGCTGGGCTCAGGAATGGCTTAGAATAGTGACCATTTTTTTCGAATTTTTTTTTTCGAGACTGAAATTCATAATGTCAAAAGTATGAAAAGCCAAACGGCACATGAGGCTGTTGTTCTTGTAACAAGTAATTATTTATTATTTTCCCTTATCTGAACATCATAAGATGATATTGGGATAGCAGGACATCTGTATTAAAACCTAACCTCCTTATTAGACTGTCAGGAGATGCGTAGATTGTTCGTAGAGCGTAGAATTGGTGCACGCAGGATTACCTAAAGGATTACCTGTCTACTTCCTTAAAAAAAAAAAAAAACTTTGAACGAAGGAGGGTTTCGCATGGTTTTACGCATTTAAAGGAATTATTATTGCAAGCTGTCTACGCGGTATTTTCAGTGTTTGAGTGAGTTGGAGTATCTGAGTAATACAACAGTTCGGATACTGTAGGGCCAAGAGATTTGCAATTACTGGTAATTGATGCATCTGAGTACTGCGCTGCTGTCTGGTGCCGCTCTGCACATCCCCACCGTGGGAACGCTGAATTAAATAGAGTGTGCCGAACAATAACTGGGAATCTTAAGACCACCCCTTTACCGGCACTCTACAGATTAAGTGATATATCCCCACCAGAAGTGCGACGGGAGACTTAAGCATGTACAGAGACTTAAGCGTTTTCTAAATAACAACCCTAAGCAGCGACACAAGGCACCTCCTATACACCCTCTATACATCTTCCAAGAACTTTGCAAAACGCTTAAAATCACGTAGGAGTTTCACAACAGTGGCTGGTCTCCCTAATATAAAACTCCACAATCATATAGGTTATCAAAGTGGGAATGTGGAAAAATAAGATTCCACATACTACAACCTGTCTAGCACTGGCAGAGGACCCCCAAGTCACCAAGCGGTAGAGTTAGTTAGCTACCACCTGGCACTGAATTGCCCCGCTGCTTGTTTTTGGCACGATGGGTAAAAACACATCAATAGAGCTAGGGCAAAAAGTGGCTAGAACTGGGGATAGTATGGTAAAATGTTAGTATGGTTTTAAAATAATAAATAAATGGGCATTCAGTGTCAATCCAGAATGCCCTTGTGGAGCCGAGATTCAAACAATGGAGGACATTATGTCATCATGCTTCATTGAGTTGCACAACCTTGTACTGACAATGACCTGAAGGTCGTCAATGACACTACCCGATGTTGGCTTGAGACGATGGAGCGGCAAGATCAAGATCCAGTTTATGATGATGATGCATTTACATATGTTCTGCCTGTTTTAAGTGTTTTTAATAAATGACGGTGGTAAAGAAAATTAGCAAATGACTTTAAAAAAAAATTTTTTTTTTTTTTTTTTTATATAGGTATATAATAACACTCAAGGCGAGTGGGTAGACGTGAGTTTCGATTTTAGCCAAATTAATTCCAAATAGTTTGCATGAGGTACCAGAAGTTACGTAGTGAGTTTTAAGTGTATTTCTAACTAACCCAACCGAACTGGCGAAGATTCCAGCAGTGGCTTGGCACCTTTTGCACCCGCCATGAAATACATATTAGGGGGCATAATGACCTCATAACCGAGCGAGGACATAACAAGAGTTTCTACGACCTTAGAGAATCAGTGCTTACGAAAAGAATTTTGTTAGTGTGATACAAATGCAATTGGCTTCAAGTGACCTTTTTTTATAATAGGTTGGGGAGACTAATATGGCGTATTTACAAAAAGCTGTTTGAACTTTCAGAATGCGATGCTTTGTTCGGCAGCCAATGGGCTTCGCTGAA